>NW_024096600.1:825000-965000 GCF_016545835.1 Crotalus tigris
TCCCTCCCTCCCTCCCTCTGTCTCTCATCAAAGCCCAAAGTTTTGAACTACCAATATGGAAAAAGGAAATAGACCCCAAAGAGAACACATTTTCAGATTTAAATGTGGTGTTTTTGTATTTAGGCAAACCCTTGAAAATTCTTCCCACATGATGTGTTCACTTAATGCTTGGGGACCAAACTGGGCAGGAAGGAGAATAGATTTTCAAGGCAAAATGGCACTTAACTATTTCTCATTGCAAAATCAATGGATGAGTGGCACTTAAGTACCATTATTTTCTTTGAAGGTCTGCCCTAGAGTACACACATTGCTTGATACTTTTCAAACTAGAGTGGTCAAACCATTGGAAAGTATACCATGGGGAGCAGTCTTAGGGTTGGATAAATCTTTCAATCTCCATTTGTGGACTTTTTGAGACAGAAACCCCATCATGACCTTTCTTCCCAATCTGACTTACCTCCCCACACAGACTTTTTTTCTCTTTGGGGGGGAAGGGGGAGGCGGTCTGTTGAGTTAAGAGAGAAAGCATTCACCCACGGTGACATAAAAGCAAATCATTTAGGGCTAGCAATTAAATGGTGGGGAGTTTGGGGACGTCTCCAAGCTTTTGGTTGGCCCCTGTGAGAATGAGAATGCTGGGCTAGATGGATCTTTGACATATTCTAATCACGTTCTTCTTAAAGATGTGCTATAATATGTTAACAGGATCACTCTAGTACAATAGATATACAGATAGTCCTCAATTTACAAAGATTCATTTAGCGACTGTTCGACACTACAACAGCACTCAAAAAAGTGACTTACAACTGTTCTTTGCACTTACAACCATCACAACATTCCCCACAATCATGTGATCAAAACTTTGGGTGTTTGGCAATCAATGTGTGTTTATAACAGTTGCAGCATCCTGGAGTCATATAATGGACATTTGTCACCTTCTCAGAAGCAAAGTCAACAGTGGAAGCCAGTTTCACTTAACAACAATATGATTCATTTAACTGCAGTGATTCACTTAACAACCACAGCAAAAAAGGCCATAAAATTGGGTGCGATTTATCAACTGCCTTGCTTAGCTGAAAGTCTAGTCTCCGTTGTGGTCACAAGTTGAGGTCTACCTGTAAATTGAATCTGGGAGATATCAGTTCACATCCCCGTTCACCCAGTTCTTTCATTTTTACTAGTCTTGTTGGGTTGCCTTGAAGATAAGATGGTCAGATTGAATAGATAAATCTGTTCTCTTAAAAAGTCTACGGAGATTCTCAGCCATCCAGGTCACGGTTGTCCCAAAGGTGCTTTCTTTCAGGAGGCAACTGCACTTTCTTGTTTTTCTTCTTTGAAGATGTTTTGCTTCTCATCCAAGAAGTTTCTTCAGCTCTGACTAGATGGTGGGGAGTGGAAGGATTTGTATTGCTTGCAGACAGCTGGTCATTTGCATTCTTTTAGAGAGTCAGTGAGGCCACTTGGAAGTTTACCTGTGCCTTCAGGGTCACCATAGTGCAAATGTGTATGGAGCCTTCTAAGCTGGGTGGGATGATTCTGCCTGGTGTCCCTTCACTGTTGAAGACAGGCTCTCAAACTGAAGCACAAATGGTTCCAGTAGTCTGCAATGTTTTCTGGAAATCTGTTCATACTCTCATATCATTCGAAGGGTGTTCATCCCAAAGTGCATATCTCTTAAAAAGTGAAGGGTGGAACTTTCAAGTATCTCTCTAACATTTTCAGCACTGTCTTGTGCCTGATTAATTTGTGAGCTAGATGTCAATGTCTGGAATAACTTTTGTTTGGTGGCATTGATGGTGGTAGATAATGCAAGCTCCTTCCTGCAAAAGGCAGCTTGCTTTCCTGGATCCAGGACTAGGTTAGAATGTACAGAAACCCTAGGTAGATGCAGATTCAACTGCTTCAAGAAAGATGAGACTTTCCGTGATAAAGAAAGATGCAGCTTTTGCACCTTTCCTCAAACTCTGCACACAGCCCTGGCTCACACATTATACAATAGACTCACAGGACACAGACAAACACCCAAGTGGCCTCAATGACTCTCTGAAAGAATGCAAATGACCAGCTGTCTGCAATGAATATAAATCCTTTCATTCCCCACCATCCAGTCAGAACTGAAGAAGCTTCTTGGATGAGAAGCGAAAGGTCCTCAAAAAAAAAAAAGAAAAACAAGAAAGTCCAGTTGCTGGACTTTCCTGAAAAAAAAAAAACACCTTTGGGATTCACAGAATATTGCTTTTCTCACTTTTGTTCAGTTAAAATGACTAGGCAGGCAGAAGAGTGGATGTGATCGTGGCAGCAGCCTGCTAATCACATTTGCCAGAGATTCATTGAGGTTGCCTTTCCAGAATAACACCTT
Organism: Crotalus tigris; assembly: GCF_016545835.1. NCBI lineage: Eukaryota > Metazoa > Chordata > Lepidosauria > Squamata > Viperidae > Crotalus > Crotalus tigris. Next base: position 827,360 of record NW_024096600.1, read on the forward strand.
GATTATTCTCAAATAGTTAAGCAGTTCTGATTAGTGCTTGGAAGGGAGAGGGCATAGCAATCCTCAGGGCTGTGTGCTAAACCAGAAAATCTAAAAACAACCCAGGAACCACTTCAATATTGACAATCTACTTCCATATTGTTGTCAACAAATTGCATGGGCATGTCATTAAGATTGTGCTTATTGTATGCATGTCAACACCATGATTTTAAACTGCACGTGTTAATTGTGCATACAGTACCCCAAGTATAGAACATGGTCATAGAGTTCAGTGGAGAAACTTCCATTGTGGCCTTCCATTTACGGTACCTAGCAAGCTTGGGCCATTTCAGATGGTATTTGGAAGATTAGCCCATCATTTTCACCCTGCAAAAAGGCAATCATTCATTTTTATGGAAGGGAGCAAAACACTCTTAGGTATACAACTGTGGTAAGGCTAATCAGGTACCTCAAACCTTCAATAACTTATTCCTTACTTCTAGGGATCCTTCAGGATGTGCATCCACTTCTATTTTGTCCATTTTTCATCCTATTCTATATAGGGCCAGAATGGGCACTATTGGACACTAGCAAAACATTTGTATTTAGGTAACATTTAAAAAATTGAAAGTCTGTAATCAACTGAACAATTTCAGCTTGCTTCAATTGCCTTAATGTTGCTATATATCTCTGTCTCATTTGTACATCTGGGTGGGGATGGGGATATTGAATTTAGAAAATATAAGTACTATCTTGGCAACACTGAGATTTGAACCAGAAGCTTTGCAGATCCCTGGTCAATTATTTTAACTGGTACCCAAAATGTCTTGGCTGCCATTCTCAAAATGGCTGCCATGCAGAAGCCTTCCCATTAATATGGAGGTGTAGCCAAAGGAACTCTCCAGAAAAATTCTCCAGAAGGCAAACTGATGAGAATGTTTTCTATATCTCCCATTAGTTTTCCAAGATGCTCTTTTCCAACTCCACCTACATTTTTCCCTACCAAATGGATATACTTTATAACCAAGCAGGAATCATCTGACTTGATTGGATCTGTCATTCCAAACCTGTCATTCTTCTTTGCACTGTGGCTTCCAAGCATTGCTTTTCATTCCAAAGTACTCGAGGACAAAACAGTAGTAACAAAGATGTATTGTTAAAAATTCATCCAGAATTTCTGGATATGTAACCCCCACTCTATTCATTAAGCCAGGATATCAGGTAACCAGGAGCAGAATTCTACTGTGAAGAACCTGGCTAAAGAAAATTTCCAGAAAAACAAGTGAGATGTTCTAGTACAAAAAAACAGAAAAGTAAGAGAGATTGAGGTTCAATGATCCTACTAGATAATGGAAATTACTGAGATTAGATGAAACCACTATTAAATTACCTCATGTACTGTTTGTTCCAGTAATCTATTTAGCTTCTTCCTGGTTTAATGCTAATTTTACTTACCTAGCCTTTTTTTAATTCCAGCAAATACAATTAGTATTATAAAATGCATCAGCAATTCCATGCCTCTCTTAAGTCTTTGTCCTGCTGTTCTTCCTTCCCATTGACTTACCATTTAGGCACATTGTGTAAATCAGCCTTAAAAATGCAAGAAGTTGAATCAGCTAGCCCTCCTGGAATCAATTTTCTTATTACTTTCCCAGATTCTTTGCACTTTTCACTCTTTTCACAGCTGGAGGATTATTCTTGATCTAAATCTTAGAAGCTTTAGCTATAGATTCAATTTAGCCTGCATACACTGTGATAAGAGACAGAGAGCTTTGGAAAACATAAAATGAGAGAGGGAACAATTAGTCACGGAATTATGTCTGACCTTAGTTAACAGGAAATGTCAAGCCTCTTGATGATTTCATGAATACTTCCATATAGTTGCCTTTGCAACAGTTAAGAAGTGTGTTACCCTTGCCTTCTTCTAGCATGTTCTTTTTACTTCACACTTTCACCTAATACCACTGCAAAAGTTTGCTATTATTGTTCCAGCTCAAGTCAGAGCAATTCAGTGTTTGGTAAGGATCAGAAAGAAAATCTCCTTTTTTAAGCCCTAAAATTATTCTTATATTTGAAAGTGCAGAAGTTGAAATACTGTTTCTTGCTCATTTGTGGTAAGAAATCTTGCAAAACCAGAGCAAAAAGTAGTTTTAATCCACTTTTATAGAAATGGATTTCCTTTTTTTAAAAAAAACTACACAAAGTAAAACAACACTCTAACCAAAATGCCTGCTCTGCTCATCTTGCCCTGCTCTCTTTAAATCATCATTTTATCCACTGCTACTCCACTACTCTCCAGAAATGTTTAGTGCATGCTCCAGCCTTTAAGAAGATGCTTGTTCATATTTAAATTTTTCCTCAACCTATTGAATGAGCTTGATACTTTAACCTACTCTATTTCAAAGGAGACTTTGTCCTTATTTATCCAGGACTCTTGTGGGAAGGAGAGAACAGCCAAGAAATCATATAAACATTTATTACAAAGTAAATTCTATTTTGTTCAATGGATCTTGTTTTATGTAAAATAGCCTAGGACTGAGGCAGAATTTTGCTTCAAATTATTATTTTTATGGAAGATGGTTTAAAAGTGTGCATTTTTAAAGCAGAATAGTTTCATAGCAGCTGCAAGGAATACAAATTAGTTCATATATAACTAAGATTAAGTTTCTCAACTTCCCCAGTAGCTTGATGTTTTTGATTTTGTAAAGCAATGTTCTTGGTTCTCAATCTGCAGATGAAATATCAACATGTATCTATCTTCAGTCCAACTCACAGCAATAAATAATGTGCTTCAATGAACATCAAACCGTTCTCTACAGAGAATCACCATTTTCCCCTCTTGATTTCTCACTCTTGACCTTTACAGAGACTTCTATTATTTCCATTCAATAGTCTTATAAGAATCAGAGAGACATTTATTATATCGTTGATAGATACACCAACAGATCATTCCACCCAACACTGCCTCTTATAAATACAATGGGCTGATTTTATTACTGAAAATGTATCAGGCCTATAGTCAATGAATAAAGAAAACAGGAAAAAGGACCTTTTACACAATTGTGCTAACTACCAGTACCCAAAACTAAGAATTGTTACCATCATTCTGTCAGGCAGTTTCCAACAGTCTGGAGTCAGGAGAAGCTCACTATTGATCTAAGGCCAAAGGAGTCCATAGGGGGGTGCTCAGAAAAGGAAAGATGGCAGTCACAGCTGGACCAACAAAGTCGTGCTCCATTTTACATATGACAAATATAAAAGGGTGTGCTTAAGATTGCACAATTGTGGCCACCATCTTTACTCTTTTGACATCCTTCTTGTGAATATCCTGCCTCTCTAACAGCAAATTTGACAATTTCTTCTGGCTAACCCTAGATTTTCTTTTGTCCAGAAAAACCCACAATAATTCTGGAGCTGGTAGGTAGCATCACTTTGTATTGCTTGTATATTATATGTAATAAGAGTGATGGAGGAATTTTAAAAACATTCTTATTTTGCAAGACAAAAAAAATCAGAACAAAAATCAAGAACAAAATTAAGTCAGTAACAATACAGATTTTCTTAAAGTGGTAAAACCAAAGAGTATATTTGAGGGGAAATGTTATTTATATGGACTCTTAAGCATCCATGTGCAATACTTCTGAGCAACATGTTTGAACAGACAAGAGACTTTTTAAGGACGCAGCATCTAGGCAAAAGGCTGTGAAAAATCACTTCTATGCCATTGCCATGAAAGCACCAGGCATGTATCACCAGATCAAATTGAAGAAGTCTTTCTCTTTACCACAGTCAACAACTGACAGGCAGGGCCAGACCTAAAATGTGGCTCCCCACAGCAGAACGCAAATGGTTGATTCCCCCCCCCCATCCCAGGAAGAATTTGGAAGGTCTTTAGACATCAATTTCCACTGCCATCTGTACCCATTGACATCACTGCCTCAAATCTCCACCCACCTGCTTCAAAAGCCATAGGCCAGCCCTGCAAATTCAAAGCAAACAATGCAGCCAATTCCTTCAGAATATTGGCTCAGCCATCTGGGCCTTCTAACTACCCATTTAATTATTATACACCCAGCACTTAGAACTGCCCCCTCCAATCAGTGCACCTTCTCAATCAGTATTCTCTGAACTGGGCCAATCCCAGATGTGTGGACTTCAAATCCTAGAATTCCACAGTCAGGAGGGTTATTAATGAGAATTCTGGGAACTGATATCAATATACCTGAAAGTCACCGAGATTGGGAAGTTATCTGAACTTCCAAACTCAGAATTCTCCAGTCACTACAGCCATTGCTAAGAATTCTGGGAACTGAAGTCCGCATATCTGAAAAACATTGTTGTCATCTGTATTGGAAGACTACCAATTCAGTAAAGTTGAAGAGCCTTTAGAAGGGAAATATCCTGAAGGATATTTAAATTGCCCATCATAAATATGTACATGACAAGAGCTGGACTAGCTTCGAGGTCCAATGACTGTGTCCTCCCTTATTAGAGGAAGATATATTTCTATTAAAATTATAGTAACATTTCTGTATTTGTGTATTACATATGAATTAGCATATGCAGTTTTTTATGCCAATTTCTCTTTTTTGACAATGGCTAAGTAGCAATTCAACCAATACATCACACCCTGGGATGGGGAGGACAACAGTGGACAGTATATTCCAGTGAACTGAATCATCCATTTCTGTTCGATCTGCTTATTCTTTAGAAATTCTGCAAGTTTAATAAGGCAGTTTGTTGAGCTTCTTTCTCTAAAAAGCAACACAACCACAACCTGAATCTAATTTGACAAAAAGAAAAAAAATACCCTCAGCTGAGTTAGTTTGCAGATGTTATTTGCAGCATTTATTTATGAAAAATAACTAGAACATCTTTTTAAAACATCATTCTGGCTGGGACCAATGGAAATGTGACATGCTTGGCAAAGCTGTCTATTTTACTTACACCGCCTCACTGTTTCATATTCTGAGCAAGCGGAGAGGCTATTTTCCCACCAGAGTTCAGAAGGGCATATTGTTTCATTTCTTCAGAAAATTGTTTCTCAGGATTTCAATCTTTTAGCCAGATATGACAAAACATAATATCAAGAACACTTATGCTTCTTATCAGTTCTGTTTTCAAACATAAATCATCAATCAGTATATATTTAAGTCAGGTAGCCAAGAGGCCTCATTGAAAACAAATAAATTGTTTCCAGGTATTTTAACAAAACTGCACCACTTCCCATTCTATCCCAAGTGAAAGGATTCAACAATAATAACTTACAAAAGTTGCAGACATCGCTCTGGTCTTGATGGCTTCATTCAGAAGGTCCTGAATTTTATATGTTTCTCAGTTTATAGGTTGATCTAGGGCACATGGCCTGTGGACCCACTTAGTGTGCAACAGCAACGATCACACTTCGTAAAATAAATTGCACATGAGCAGTTTGCAAATCCTATGTAGAAAAATGCTAGGAAAACCAGACATAATTTCACAGATATGAATACCTTTCATTATAGTATAGTAGCAGTAGAGTGTTGGTCACGCAAAGCCCAGCCACATCGTATACATTCAATACGCATTATTTAGATGACTAACAATCATTTCAGGAATCAGCAGAATGTATAGATGGGCATACTAAGAGTAAGATCCATAGCAGTCTGATAGTTAATGCAGGTGCAGTTGACAGAGCTGTATCTATTACTCATTTGCAACTTGAGGAAACGAAGTGCTAAGATATGTTACCTGGCGTCTCCTTTTTTATGGTAAAAGTGACCATCCATGGTTGTCCATTTCTCAAGTTCTTCATAACAAAGGGTCTCTATCTGTCTTCTATGAAAGTTCAGCAAATAGTACATAAAGCAAATACCAGAATAAATTAAAGTTCACCAACTTTTGCACAATCAGTGTTTTTTTTCTATAAAAAAAAAAAAGGTGCCGGAATTCACACACGTCATACAACCCGCTTTGCCTACCCTACAAGGTACCATCCCAAAAAGGTGCCGGAACTCCGTTCTGGGTGTTCTATGAGAAAAAAAGCCCTGTGCACAATCATCACAAAATCTGAAACACTGCAAGAGTTCATATTGGGACACATATCCCCTACTTATTTAGAGCAATGGTGGTATTCTATTACCAGCCTATGCCTCTAACTTGTTTGTTTGTTTTTCTTTTTTCCATCTCCAAGGAACAGATGGGTAGTAGTAATAAGGTGCTGACATCACAGAAAGAGCTGAGACAGAAAATGAATCCTGTTTTAAAGATTACCTCCCAAAGTCACCTTCAAATTATAAAATTATTTGTTATCACACCAAGATAAGAATATCTCTCATAAAATCACAAAGAATGTTTCAGCCATTTTGCTTTTCCGTTTCTGTACAATACAGCTGAATCTTTATTAATTGGGGACTGGCAATTTGTTTGAGTTCCTTTAAATTCTTGAAGAAGTATGGAGGATTTAGGCTATTTCCTGGCACTTTCTGATCTCTGTCATCAGAATCACACATCTGGCTATGCTATTGCCTACTTTCTGAGTATTGTGAAAACTTGACCTTGGGGGGATACCAACTTAGGAAAGATAGACTAATGGCTTTGGCAGCAGTTTCTGCCTTGTGGAGATTAGTCTTCAGCTGGCATTGATAATTTAGCGTATCTTGACATTTGAAGTCTGACTCTGGAACAGCTGGTCAGATGGAAAGATGGCTATTTGTCCAGCAAAATAGAAATCTACTTTCCATCTGATGGCTTGGGAAAGCTGTGGAGGCACCAATAAGGAACTTTGTGGGAAGTCATCAACAAAAAGCTCAATGGTAACTTTAGCACAAAACTTGGTAAAAAAAAACAACAACTTGATGGCTTTGACATGAAATTAATCTATTTTTTTAAGTCACTGATCTCACGGGCAGACATAAAATTACCCTTCTCGAGATGATTTAGACAGAGGCCCCCAACCTTTTGGGCACTAGGAACCAATGCCGTGGAGAAAGGATTTTCTGCAGACCAGAGGGGGTGTGGTTGTGCATACTGCCTCCTCCCGCAGATGGGCCTTCTCTTGTTTGTGTGGCCTGATTGCTGGCATGCTGCAGACCGGTGCCGGTCCATGGACCGGAGGTTGGGTACCCCCGGATTAAGGGACAACCTCACTGAGCTGAAGAAATATTTATTGACAGTAAGACTACCATGTGCTATCTACCTATTGGCTTGAGAGAACAAGGATGATATAGCTAAGAAGCTTCAGAGAGTCTTCAAAGAGATCTCAGTTCAACCTTCTTCCTTAGTTTTATGCTGTCTTCAGTGGACAAGCATATAAATGGCAATGGCACAAAGATAGTGATAGAACCTTCACAATTAAAACTCTTTTATTTCCCCAAGTCCATTTGTCTTTGGTATCACATACCAAGACCAACACTTTGAGGGGACCTATGGGAGAAACGTAATGGTCAAGAATGATTCCTAATTTCCTCCCTTGGCAAGTTCCTCAGCCAGAAGTCATCTGGATTTGTCTTCACCTGAACCAACTATAGTTACCTGTCAGTGGTGGGACTATAGCTTGGTATGCTAAAAAGAAAATCCTGCATTCAATCCTGGCAGCTGTAAAAAAAATAGCGCTTGGGAAAATCTTTACACAAGATCCTGAAAAGATAGTTCCAGGCAAACTATTTGACCTAGTGGGTAACATCAGAACAAGACTTTGGAGCTCAGTTTCACATGTAAACCAGTGTCTTTCAAACTTGGCAACTTTAAAATGTATAGGCTTCAACTCCCACATTAGCTGGGGAATTTTGTGAGTTGAAGCGGGGACATCTCAAAATTGCCAAGTTTGAAAAACACTGGTCTAAACCGATTAGAATTGGCTTACTTTAGGTTCAGGGAAGAGAAGGAATATATTTATGGTGCAAAGAGGGGGCAGAAATCAGTAAGAGAAACTTGATGATACAACCAGTAACACAGAAGTTCACCAATTGGGTTTAAGCAGAGGGCAGACAGTCATCTGGCAAAGATGCATATGCTTTTGTTTGGATTCCTGCACTGACCATGAGATAGGATTCAGTCAACTAATATAATATAGACATGAACTCTCAAGATGAATCAATCTAAAGCATGGGTGTCAAACTTGCCACATACGTGACATGTCGCAATGTATTGTGACTTTTTTTCATTGCCAGAGGTAGGGTGGGCATATGATGCAACCGGCCCACGGGCCGGCAGTTTGACACTCCTGATCTAAAGCACAGGTGTCAAACTCGATCACATCATGTGACATATTGTGATGTATGACATTTTTTGCCTTTGCAGAGCTGGGATGGGTGTGGTCTGCGCATGACGCATCTGGCCCATGGGCCACCAGTTTGACACTCCTGATAAAGGATCTTCAATGTCTGCAAATCCTAGAAGATTTTCCTAGAAATTTTCCTAGAAGATTTTCCTAGAAATTCTAGAAGATTTTTCATCCCCTTAGGTCATTGCTGGCTGTGGAATTCTGGGAGTTGAAGTCCTCATGCCTTAAAATTGTCAAGTTTGGGAAACACTGCCTTAGGTATTTGATTGAAGTTTCAGTTTCCAGGGCAGGCACTGTCTAATGCAGTTGCCAAGCACAGATTATTCCCCTATCCCATCACAGTTAATGCCAGGGTAAAGTCGGGTGTCAGCTGTTTACCAGCAGAAATTAAAACTATACCAAGTCACTGAAGAATTTATGTTCATGTTGTGTTGGAAATTTCAAAGAACAGAATTTCACAGAGGGATTTTATGACAACAGTTGTTTGAACTAGATAGAATTTTTGCTGTTTTAAGTATTTGCAGGAATGGAGGATGATTTATTTCAGGTATCAAGGTACATTTTGTAGCCATAAAAATGTGCCCGAATTTTGCATTTTCATTACTTGTGAAACTGATAGATCCTTTTCTCTTGAGAGGATTCCTCCATGCCCACACATGCCCACACTCCTCTTTTTGGAAATAATTGCTTGCGAGATGAGAGCTAACACCCAATCTCAACATGTAGCAAAGGTAATTGCAGCACTTACAGCTCTTGTCATCTTGATGTATTACTAAGTATCAAAGGTCACTGTTTTGTAGTCATACGTTATCAAATTTGAAAGAGCAATATTTGATTCTGATCAGCCTTTAAACTGCCCACAACATACTGTACATGAAACAAATAGAGGGCTTTCTAATTTTAAGTCATGGGCCAGGATGGGGGAGGAGATAAACCAATGTGTCGGAAGTGGAGGGGTCAACCAGTCAACTCGGAGGGCTTAGGTGTCAGTGCTGGGCTCTAATACAATGCATTGCAGTGATCACAGGCTAAAGTGGCTATACTAATGAAAATAAAAACACCTGAAAAATGACATGGGGCTGTGCCTGGTGGACAATAATGCAGAAATAAGGACATAAATCACTATTTAGAGACAATAAGGCTATAATAGCTCACCTGAAATGTTTATATCTGATAAGCTATCTCAGGACAAAAGTCTAGAGTTTTCCAATTTTGTACTCTTCTCCAAAGATGTAATTTTGCACATAAAATGAAATAATCCTGACTATCAACCCACCCTCCCATTTACAACTTAATGGTCCTTTTCCATCTTGATCCAGAGAATAGCTCATTGCCCATGCCAGGATACAACAGGCTTGCCTATAGATAACTCAGGCTTATCAGAATTTATTGAAAACCAAAAAACTGTTTTCTATCTGAGGTTGCCCAAACTGCAGAACACAATGGTGATCACAAAGATGCCTGGGGTTCTTCTTTCATTTGTCCATAATTTAAAGTGCTTATCTTTCAAATAAATACAATAGTCCTGTTTTCAAGTTGGTATGTATATCAATAGTAACAGTATCAGTCTTCCAGGTATTATACCAAATCCCATAATTCTCAGACACCATTACTGTTTAATGAATTTGCAGCAGATAGTGTATCCTAACTATATTAGAATGAGAATAAAAATCTAGTTCAAGTCAGCAGAATTTAACTTCTGTTGAATATAGGGTTGTACTCAGTGGTAGGATTCACATATGTGAGCAACCAGTTCTCTGTGTGGATGCTGCTTCCAGACATCTGTTCTGGGCCTGGGCAACAAAAATTAGCTACCGGGTCTGCCGAAGTGGTGCGAACCGGCTGAATCTCACCACTGTCTGTACTGGTTGAAAGGGGCAAGAGATAGTCATGTAGAAAAACAGAATTAGGGAGGCCAACTTTTGTTTTTATAACTGTGATTATAAACCTGTGGCCATATAGAACAGCCCATTCTACACCAATGAATTACAAGTATAAGACTATATGTGTGACTTGGCTTTGCCTCAAATCATTCTCTTCTATTTGTTTACTTTATTCTGTAGGCAAAATCCACATGAAATGTGTGGGCTTCAATTAGGCTATAATTAGTCAGCTCTGTGACCCCTCCTCAATTTAAACAACAGTTAGCAGTTAGATATAACAACTCTGGGAAACAGAATGATTGGAAGCTAAGCTGAATCAGTTGGTCATTACTTGGTTGGGAGACCACCAGGACATCCCGGAGATGTAGGATATATAAAGTAGTTGAAACTTTTTCTTAGAAAAAGACAATGGCAAGCTATTTATTTTTAGGCCCTCCTCAAAAACCCACACCCCTAGATTCCATGAAACGTCCTGATATTGATTCAAGGGAATTTTTATCTTTTATCCTTCTTAAACTAAGAATCAGTTGGTTGAAAGATGAAGTGCAAATGAATATTTAAAAAGAAGCAAACATCAATACCAAAGTCTTTCTTTGACCGTCCCTCTGCAATGTCAATTGAGAATAAAATTTCAAGCATTTAATGGAATGGACTGTTTGACAAAATCTTACACTGTAATAAAACTTAATTTTTAATGGACAACAATAGTCATCACTAAATGTGTTACAATAGGCTAAACGACTAGTCATTGCCGTCATTCAGCATTTATTCATGTGAACTGCAAAAGTGCGCACTTGCAACACAATTGAGTTAATTTGATTTTTGTATTACTCTTTGGATATACTCCAACTTCTAATAAACCTACAAAAATCAAAGATGATTATTTCTGAGCCAAAATAACACTGAAATACAGAAGTTTCTTTTTTTTTAATTGACAAAGTATGCATGACCTTTGGTCATTCATCTTGGGGCAGAAACTGGAGATAGATGGGGTCATTATGAGCACACATTAATTGTGGGTATCCAGTTTCATTGCTATCATGCTTTTAATTAACTCTGCAGTTGGAAACTAAATGTGCTAATGGGCTAATGGTCATTATAACCCCTGAGCTGATTATATGGCAACTTTATATTTTAAGAGTGGGAATGATAAAACAAAACATTACTATAGATTAGTTTTTTAAATGGCTTAAGCTGCAGGGACAACACTATTATAGGTCAACCTTCTCCAATCTGCTGCTTTTAGATTGTACGAGGACTGCAATTTCCAGACGGAACTCCATCTTAGAATTTACTCCACATCAAACATGTACAAAACTTCAGCATTAAAACCACAAGATCTTTTATTGTTATAAACAAAATTGTAATGGTTCCCCAATACAAAAGGGAGGGTTGCACTGCCAAACCACCTAGGCATATATTCATCATTGTCAACCGAGACATAGTAGAAAATAAGAGCTGATAAATGAATTCAAAAATGTGATAGAAAAGGAAACTTTCAAGATTTAGACAGAAATTATTATTGTTGGCCCCACAGTCAGCAAGATGTTTAAACTGGATTTGGCATTTTAATACAGCTATTGACTCCTTCCAAAGGGCCTGGGATAGGCAGATGTTGTTGTTTGATGGTGTTAAAAGTATCGTTGCAGATGTTCCTTTAAGGCTGCCTTTTGCAACTGCCTGATGGGTATTTTATTTTGTCAGTGCTGATTCTGTTCAGATTTGGCTTCACATGTTGTTGTTACGTGGGAAATTGCCATTCTCATTGTCTGAAACTGATGGAAATGTAATAATTTATTTATTTATTTATTTATTTATTTAATTTTATTTATATGCTGCCCAATCCCAAAGGACTCAGGGCGGCGTACAAAATTAAAACAATCATCTAACAATAAAACAATAAAATAATACAATCATACCACGAGTCCGATCATATCCTGCCCCCCCCCCGGGGACATCAATTTAAGTCCTAACCATGAACTTTATTAATAATAATCTTATTATTAAGGCATTGCTTAAGAATATAGGCAGTTCCAAGCAGGGTGTGGGGTGTTTTTGGTTTTTTTTTATAAAATTAGGTTTTTCAAGTCTGATATATTCAATATTTCTAAACATTGAAGGATTCCTTTAGGCATTGCTCCACAGGCTCCAATCTGGAAGTCCCAGTATTTTCTATTTTTTCCCAATTGTTTTTCCTCAATCCTAGCATCATCCAGAATAGTAACAACAATGAAGCAGACTTTCTTCAACAACTGTTATATCAGGCATGTTATGAACAAGATGCCTGGCTGCTTGAATCTTACAGTTCTAGAAGATCTTAACCCACTCACTTTCCCCAAATCTTCTCAAGTTGATGGTCCCAGAGTATTTAGTACACACAGTGCTTTTTTTGTAAAAAAAAACAAAAAAAGTGCCGGAACTCACACACGTCATACAACCCACCTTGCCTACCCTACAAGGTTCCATTCAAAAAAGGTGCCGGAACTCCATTCTGGGCGTTCTATGATAAAAAAAGCCACAGCACGTGACGTGTTGCGATGTATCGCGACTTTTTTTGCATTGCTGGAGCTGGGGTAGGCGTGGCCTCCGTATGATGCAGCCGGCCCATGGACCGGCAGTTGGATACCCCTGATTTAGTACATTCAAATCCAAACATCAGGCAAAGTATCCAATGAATCATTTGGCAACTCAGTCATGACGCTGTTTGTAATCAGGGTGTTGTTATTTCATTCCACTTTTCATATATATGTATAAATAATAATTTATATTTAAATAGTGTGATAACCCATATTCAGTTTTGGCTTGCCCATGTAATTGTAGGTGTGGCAGTCACAACTTTTTCTCTGTATGATAGGCTGTGTGAGTTGGGGAATCCATTATCATGGATTCGAATGTTCCAATGAGTTAAAACTGCAGAAAGAGTAGAGCTTATCTGTGAGTGAGTATATACCAATCTGATGGACCTGAATCTGTCCCATCATTAGAAGGTGCTTTATTGCACCTGTTAGCATTTCGAATGCAATAAGCGCCAACACATTTCAAGAGATAGCATGTGGGAATTAAAAGCAGGGAATCATGCCAAATTACTAGCTCTCTATTGATGCTCACAAACTATCGCACAAAACCATGGAAGCACATTTGTTTATTCTGGCCCACGTGATGTCTTTCAGGGCATTTACACTACAGCTACCCAAATTCCCAGCCAGCACGGAAATCTGAGAATTGTAATTGTAACACAGCCTAAAGCCAGCAGATTGAAGGAGGAAATGGGGGGGGGAATGGGGGGAATTGATAGATGATCACAAGGTAGGGAGAATCAAAGAGAATCCTGTTTGGTTCAGACAACAGACTTAACTAGGTCAGTTACAGATCTGTATGTATGCTATGCTAAGCATGGTTTGTTCATGTATTTTGTGGCTGTGCTTGCTTCTGCATTGACCATGAGAAATTCCATCTTTCTGTACACCAAAAATACCCAGAAGCCATAGAAACATTATTAAAGTGGTAGTTAGCATGACAGCAAGACAGGCTCTGGGGGAATCAAGTAGCATTAGATCTTTAACGTGAAATATCATCTCAGTGTTCTTCTACAGCTTGTCCAAAAATAAACCAGCATGGAACAGATAGAAACTTTGGCTTCCTATAAAGCTTTTATAATAGTCCCACATTGCACTGCAGCAATAAAGGAAGTCTGCTTTCAAATATAATGATGTTCCACTTTAAAAATAAGCCATTTTAATGGGAATTAAATTTTAAGTAAAATTGATTTTAATGGGAGAAGCAAGAATATGATTTTTTTAAAAAAAAATGTAATTCATTTTTGTAAACTTTGGCTGGAGGTTGTCCGTCTTCTTGAGGACACTCATGAGACAGACATGCAAATAAAGCTGTACATTATCAAAATATTATTTATGTTGCAATAAGACATGACTTAAAATACCTATTGATATTTATTTTAAAAAGGAATCAATATGATTTATACTATTGAAGTAAGCATCTTGTTTCTTTCCAACATGTTCGGCTATCCAACATGATGCCATTCTTGGGGTATTGCAAATATCATTCTGATTTTACATGGCTGCATCTAGATTGGGAATGATGTTATTTCTTGTCAACATAAAGTGTTGTACTGGAGTGGCTTGCTCAGAGCAATCGTAAAAAGTGCTTTCAGCGCAAATATAGAGAGTAGCTGCTCCTATCCTCTCTTCCCTTATTCAGTAATGTTGCTTCTCAAACTTGAACAGTTATTCCCTTTTAATGCAAGTTTGGGGAAGGCTATTCATAGTATTGAAGTTAATATACTGTATGCTCCGCTAGTTATAGAACAGGTATTGTGTTGATCATTTCAAACCTTCGAATGCGCCGAGAAAAATAGGAATCCCAGAATCCCACACATTCTAGTGGGAGAAAAGTTCTCTGAGGATGGACTTGAGCATGAGTCTGAAAGCTCAGAAGACTAAACCTCTGATCCCGGTTATTGACCCAAATTGGATCCTCCAATCCCAGAATATCCCATTGTCCTCATGCAAATTCTATACACAGGTCATATAAGGACCCACCCCACTTTGCATCTTAAGAAGACAGAACTCTTGGAATAATTCTTCCAACAGGAATCCTTTATTAAGAGAAAATGGTTGCAGGCGTTCTAGACAGGACTTGGGGTCCAAGCTCTCCCATTCGAGGTTTTAAGGGGTTCCCCAGTAGTCCCACCCAATCACCCCCCTCTACCAGTGACAGTTTCAGGCACCACAATCCCACCCCTTTTTCCTTTCTACCAGCTGGATGGAGACTTCAGAGAAAACTATATGAAAGGTAAATAGCCTCCTTTGTTATGATAAGGCCTTTTGGTGCTATCCACATTCAATCCCTTTGAAGTTGTACCGAAGGAAGTGAGGGCCATAAAGCCCCTTTGTTCACCCCCTTCTCTTTCTTTATGACAGAATCCAGAGAGGGCAGAAATGGGGTTTTCTATAATTGATAACTGGAGATGAAGTATAATTGGATTCTGACAGGTCAGGAAGCCACAGCACATGGTAATACCAACTGCCTTCAGATTGGCAAAGGAGTGAGACAAGGATGTAGAATATATTTATTAAACATAAACATATATTTATTTATTCAACCTATATGTTAAATAGGGAAGCTGGATTGCATGGGGATGATTATATTTTTAAAATTAGAAATTCCAATGACCTCTGCTGTGCTGGTGGTATTATTCTTGACTGCTGAAAGTGCATATGACTTGCAAATTTTAGTAATGAAAGTTAAGGCACATAATGAAAAAAATGGAACTAAGATTAAATGTACTACATTAATTACCACAGATACAGAAACCAACCTTACAATTGACAATGAAGACATTAAAGTGTGGGTAACTTCTACCTTTAGGAACAACTATCAACAATAAAGGAACTAGCAGTCAAAATATGTTACAGAGTAGGATAGAAAGAGTTTTGACAAGTTTAATTTTTGATATTGAAGACGACTTCTAAAAAGACCATGGATAGCCAAGAAAACAAGTAAGGGGGTTATCAAAGAAATCAACCCAGGGTTCTCACTCAAGACTCAGTGATCATACCTTGGACATAATGCAAAAACCTAGCTCTTTTGAGAAATCTATAATAATTAGAATGGTGGAAAGAAGGGGAAGAACAGGACAACCAGCAGCAAGGTCGATGGGCAGCAGTGATGGTGCATTATTGGAAGACCTGAAGGACCAGGTTACGGCCAGATCTTTATGGGGAAAGTCTTATTTATGTAGCCTTTCAAGAATTGACTTTGACTTGATTGGCACATAATTAATCAATCAGTAGCGATATTGCTTATATTATTACAGTTTATATTTCCTGCAAGGATCACTCCGGATGAGACTTTATGAATGGTTGGAATTATCTGTAACACTACATCAAAGATCCTTTGGTTGCTTCTTCTAAATTCTCTTTTATCTTCCTTTGAGGGGGGAGGCATCAACTGATTTAAATTTTCAACATTATTGTAGTTTGTTGCGCAGTCAGCCAAATGTTTAGACTGGATCTGGCATTTTTATCAACCTATCGAGTTCTTCCCAAGGACCTACATTGTTATTATTATTATATTACATTATTTAACAGATGAAAACAAAATACAGCAAGATGTCCTATGGATTAAAGGATTTAATTGACATTAATTAAATTGAATATCAGTTGACAAAAGAAAATACAGGAAAAAATCCTATGGATTAAAATGTCTGACTCTTTGCTGCAAACAGAACAGGAAAAAATAGAAATGCAGACCTCATGCGACTTAGAGAGATTCTTTTGCTGCTTACAGAACTACTCCTTCTCTTGTTACTGGTACATATTTAGCTTGAACAGATGTACAGAATATTTAAGTGACCCAATCCCTCTTCAGAGATCATACAAGCTAAGAAAATCACTTTCTCTGCTTCATTTTATGGGGGCATTTTTAAAAATCGCTTTTACTAAGCCAATTACACTGTGCTCTTTTTTCCATGATGTGTACCGACCCAATGGGTTTGGGTTTGAGTGAATACATGAAACTTTTAAGACATCTGATGTGCCTTCTGGTGTTTTATGCTAAGCAGAATTATCAAGCACAAAGTTTGATGCAGCTTGTTCTGAGCAGAAGCAATCAAAATGATGTTTCAAATGGCACTAATATGGAACAAGGTTTAGTTTTACCCTAGTCCGCTTTGAAGAGCAAAACACAGCAGTGAGTTGGCCAACAGTGACGGAATCAATGGCTGATAGAATGGGCAAGATGGAATAAACTAGCTCCAAAGGTATACTGCATAAAGCCACCCAGAATCTAATGAGTAGGCAAATAAATATTAGTTTCCCTAAAGAAAGCTTTAGAGGATTATGAACTATTTGCCCTTTCACCTTTTCTGAATGTTTGTGTAACTTTATCACGGAATTTTATCAGCACTTCATCCGAGCTTTATTGATACAGAGTACAGGCAATCTTCGATTTACAGCCATTTTGTTTAGTGACCGTTTGAAGTTTCAGCGCCACTGAAAAAATTTTACTTAGAACCAGACTTTACACTTACGACCTCTGCAGCCTCCTCACAGTCATGTGATCAAAATTCCAGTGCCTGGCAACTGGCATGTATTTACGATGGTTGCAGCGTTCTGGGGTCAAGTGATCACCTTTGCAGCTACCTTCTGACAAGCAAAGTCAATGGGGGAAGGAGAAGCTGGATTCGCTTAACGGCCCCCCCGATTTACTTAACAACTGCGGTGAGTTGTTTAACAACCGTGGGAGAAAAGATTGTCAAAATCAGGTGTAACCCACTTAACAACTGTCTTGCTTAGCAACAGAAATTCTGGTTTTAATTGAGATTGTTAAGTTGAGGACTACCTGTCCTATCACTAAATGCTTATGAATTAGGAACCTGCACTGATCCATGGCAACTCACCCTGGATCGGCCAGCAGATCCCAAACTATTTTCTGTCATAACTCTGGCCTAAATAGAGCAACAGGCTAAAGAAAAACCTAACTTTTGTACTCAGAGTGTTTACTAATGGAGAAACTATTAATTCAGTATTCAAATTTATTGTGGGAGAGGGAGTCAAATCTCCCTGATAAGACATTGCAAGATATGACAGGCCTCTGCCCTGCAGCAAGCTTGCTAAACTCTGGGAAGCCCTGGTCTCCCAGCCCTCCTTGTAAACACTATCTTGTTATTGCCCAATAAGCCCCATCTATCCATGATATGGTGATGAATAGGTGTGTGCACTTGGTGTGTATTACTGAAACCTGGCAATGGGACATATGACTCTGTTGGAAAGATGCCTGCCTTGGTTTCAGGTTCTACAACAGTACAACATCAAGGTCAGGGAAAAGAAATCCCTGTGATTGTGTAGGAGACTCTGAGTGACAAGGAACACTGCTGTAACTAGTTGTCTAGCAGTGCCCCCCTCCCCCCCCCCGTAACTCCTGGATTGGGGTTTGGAGTTCCTGAGGGTTTTAATCTTAGTTGACTTCAACTTTAATAACCTGGAGGAAGGATCCAATGCTATGACAAATAACAACCTTGAGTCATGTAGGATTGTGTATGCTAGATCTGGCCTTCACTTCAAACTAGACAATTTGTTCTATAGATGGAAGTCATTACCATCAGTCCTTTGCTGAACCAATCACAAGCTTATCAAACTAGGGTACACAGATGCAGCAGCAGAGTACCAATTAGAATCATCTGCCCCAGAAATCTAATGGATTCGGATTTCCAGAGGGTGTTTGGGCGTTTCCTTGACAATTTGGCAAGGAGTTTTGGCCTCTGCCTAGTTAATCTTTTGAAACATGGAGGCGAACTAAGATTGTACCAGCAAGGCCTCCTCTCAGACACCAACCCCAAAGGTTTATTGAAGAGCTAAGGGAAATTAAGTGACTGAAAAGAGCCCCAGTGGACAGTAGGGAAAAACCAAAAATAGATGGGACTAAATACTGGTAAAAGCCTATACCAGCAGTTCTCAACCTATGGGTCGCAACCCCATTTGGGGTCGATCGACCATTTCATGGGGGTTGCCAAGCAAGGCTGTCCGCCATTTTTTTTCCCTTTTCCGACAGGTGCCTTACCTCCCTTGGGCTGGGCCAGCTGGTGGCCCAGCCGGTGGTCAGCCTGCTCCGTCTCTGCCGCTTGCCAGCTACACCTCGGCCGGCGCAGGGGACGGCACCACGCATGCGCGGTGCTCCTGGGCAGGGAAAGTCCTCAACTTACGACCGGTTTAGTCCTCGACTTACGACCGGTTGGGGGTCGCGGCATTAAAAAGATTGAGAACCATTGCCCTATACAGTGGTGAAACAAAGCCTTCACAGAGGTAGCCCGCTGCCACCGCCCCAGCCTGCCGCCCCGCCCCGGCCTTCTCCTCGGCCTCCTCGACCTTTTCGTCTGCCGCCTTGGCCGCTTCGCTGTGCCTGGAGGCCGCCGCCGCCTCGTCCCCGCTGCCCGGCATGTCCCGCGTCCCGCGTGGCAGCAACCCACAGCCCGACTTTCTGCCGCTGGAGAGTGTCGGCCTGCCCCACCAGCAGCCACAGCCTCCCCCGTGGCAGCAGGCCTCGCCGCAGCCGCTCGCCTGGGCAATCCGGCCCGGCGCTCAGCCAACCCTCGCTGCCCCATGTGTGGCTTCCTTTTCCTTCTTCTCCGCTATCATCGCCGCCGCCGCGTCGTTTTCCTCGGGCTCCGCGGCGGGGCCTTCTCCAGTGACCTGGGCTCCCTGCGTGACTTCGCCCGTTGCCTTGGCGGCAACTGCCGCCACTGCAGTGACGGCCAGCAACAAGAGGAAGCGCGACAATAAGGCTAGCACCTTCAGCTTCAATTGTACACTGTTGCTGGGTCCCGCCGCATTGGGGAATGGGCCCTTGGGGAGGCTGTCGAGCAGGCTGGAGGAGCTGGCCTATACTGGCACCCCGTGGAAGAAGACGAATTACAGTCCCGCCATGGCTGGGTTGACTTTACACAATTTTTGGATATCCGGAGAAGCCATTGATGAGCTGCACGAGAGGTACTTGGAGAAGTTGACCCAGCTCTTTGAGGAGCATAAGGCCAAGTACGGGCTGCCCCAAGACAAGTACCTAATGATCGCCTAGCCGGCCACATTGGACCAGCCTGGGACACAGAGGGGCAATATTTTTTAGAGAATGTTTGTTGTGAGTATGTGTATGTATGTAGATGAATGGTGGCCCTGTTATGTATAAATTTTATTATTGTATTCAGGGCGTATGAATGTGAATATTTCTATTTTTATGTATATAAATTGAGTATGAATGTGTATTGAGTGTTTGGGGTATGAGAATGGTGGAGTCGGGGGCGGAGCCTGGTACCCCCTCTGCTGAGTGCAATAGCAAAAGTAGGGGGGGCAGGACTTAACCTTGGGCTTGGTCTGTATGGAAAGCTAGTCCGGTCAGGAAGGGAGAAGGCTGGTGAGGGTGGGGGTACTCCGGGGAGGAGAGAAGGTCGGAGCATCCCGGTTATGACTGGGATGGGCAGATATGGTGGGAGCCGAGGGGCAGGCCATCTTTGGGGAACAAGGACTCGCTATATTAGAGCGATTCCTTGTTCCGGCCCCTCAAAAGGCTCATCCTGTAGTACTGGTGACAGGGGAGTACAGGGCCCTAGTTGTAGGCTGCTGTTGCTTAATGCCAGGTCCGTTGTCAACAAAGCCCCCCTTGTCCGTGATTTAATATTGGACAGCGGGGCGGACCTGGCATGTATAACCGAAACCTGGCTGGGCCCTGAGGGGGTGTCTCCCTCTCGGAGATGTGCCCGGACGGGTTTGTGGTGCTTCATCAGCCTCGACATCAGGGCAGGGGTGGGGGAGTGGCAGTCATCGCTCGGAAGTCCTTGAGTCCTCATGGGATTCCTGCCCCGGAGGTTGTTGGGTGTGAGTCCCTCCTATTGAAGTTGGGTTCACGGGTTCAGTTGGGCTTGCTGCTGACGTACCTACCTCCCAGCTGCGTTGCAACAGCCCTGCCTGCATTGCTGGAGTCAGTAGCCGGGTTGGCGGTGGAGTTCCCCAGACTTATGGTACTGGGGGACTTTAACCTACCATCACTCGGCGATCGCTCAGAGGTGGCGCAGGAGTTCATGGCTTCCATGGCAACCATGGACCTGACCCAGGTAATCCAGGATCCGACTCATAGGGGTGGTCACACACTCGATCTTGTGTTTCTCTCGGGGCAATGGAGACATGATCTGGAATTAGGGGGAATAGAGATCTCACCCTTGTCATGGACAGATCATTTCCTAGTGAGGCTGGACTTCAGAGCATCACTCCCCCATCGCAGGGAGAGGGAGCCGACTAGGTGGTTCCGCCCCAGGCGCCTAATGGACCCAGATCGGTTCCAGGAGGAGCTTGGGGAAATACCTGACTCCGTTGTCCACAACTCGGGCCCTGGTTGCGGCCTGGAATGAGGCAGCGTCCGGGGCCCTGGATCGAATTGCGCCTTTGCGACCTCTCTGTGGTGGTGGTCCCTGGAGGGCGCCTTGGTTTACTGAGGAGCTCCAGGAGATGAAGAGCCACAAGAGACGTCTAGAGCGACGTTGGAGGGCCAATAACTCTGAATCTGACCGATCACTATTAAGAGCCTATCTTAGGACTTATTTAGTGGCGATAAGGGCGGCAAAGCGTGTTCACTTTTCTGCACTTATTGCGTCCGCAGAATCTCGCCCGGCCACCCTGTTTAGGGTGACCCGCTCCCTTCTTAAAGTGGAGGAGGTGGAGGAACCCTTGCAGGGGAGAGCTGAGGAGTTTATTCAGTTTCTCTCAGACAAAATCGCTCAGATTCAGAGAGACCTGGACTCCGACTGGGCAGTGCCAGCCGAGTTGCCGGGGGCTGGTCTTAGTCATGTTATCTGGAGCGAGTTTGAGCCTGTGACCCCTGATGAAGTGGACAAGGCCGTGAGGGCAATGAATGCCGCCATCTGTTTATTGGACCCGTGCCCCTCCTGGCTGGTTTCTGCCAGTAGGGAGGTGACACGAGGCTGGCTCCAGGCAATAATCAATGCCTCCTTGATGGAGGGGTCTTTCCCGCAACCTTTAAAGGAAGCGGTGGTGAGGCCCCTCCTCAAGAAGCCTTCCCTGGACCCAGCTGTTTTGAAGAACTTTCATCCTGTCTCCAACCTCCCCTTTGTGGGGAAGGTTGTAGAGAAGGTGGTGGCGTCCCAACTCTTGCGATCCTTGGATGAAACTAATTATCTGGACCCTTTTCAATCTGGTTTCAGGCCCGGCTACAGCACTGAGACTGCTTTGGTCGCACTGACCGATGACCTCTGGCGAGCCCGGGATAGGGGTCATTCCTCTATCCTGGTGCTTCTTGACCTCTCAGCGGCTTTCGATACCATCGACCATGGTATCCTTCTGCGTCGTCTCGGAGAGGTGGGGGTGGGCGGCACTGTATTGCGGTGGTTCTCTTCCTACCTCTCTGACAGGTCGCAGTCGGTGCTGGCAGGCAGACAGAGATTGACCCCTAGGTGCCTCGATCATGGGGTGCCTCAGGGCTCGGTCTTGTCCCCCCTTTTTAACATCTACATGAAACCGCTGGGTGAGATCATTCGGCGACACGGGGTGAGGTATCATCAGTACGCGGATGATACCCAATTATATATCTCCACCCCGTGTCCTTTCAGTGAAGCAGTCGATGTGATGTGCCGGTGCCTGGAAGATGTGAGGGTCTGGATGGGGGTGAACAGGCTTAGACTCAACCCTGACAAGACCGAGTGGCTCTGGGTCTTGCCTCCCAAAGGTCAACTGGATGGTCCATCATTAGTCCTGGGGGGGGGCAAATTTACCTCCCTCAGTGCAGGCACGCAACTTGGGTGTCCTCCTGGACTCACAGCTAAATTTGGAACAACATCTATCGGCTGTGGCCAGGGGGACCTTTGCCCAGGTTCGCCTGGTGCACCAGTTGCGGCCTTATCTGGACCGAGAGGCTTTACTCACAGTCACTCATGCCCTCGTCACCTCAAGACTGGATTACTGTAATGCGCTCTACATGGGGCTACCCTTGAAGAGCGTTCGGAGGCTGCAGTTGGTTCAGAATGCAGCCGCGAGAGCGATTGTGGGCGCGCCAAGGTACGCCCACGTGTCATCTATCCTCCGCGAGCTGCACTGGCTTCCTGTGGGTCTCCGGATGCAATTCAAGGTTTTGGTTATCACCTTTAAAGCCCTTCATGGCATAGGGCCAGGTTACTTACAGGACCGCATACTGCCGCACAGTTCCCAGAGACCGGTGAGGTCCCATAGATTGGGCCTCCTTCAGGTCCCGTCGGCCAGACAATGTCGGCTGGCGGGCACTCGGGGAAGGGCCTTTTCTGTGGTGGCTCCGACCTGGTGGAATCAACTCCCCCCCGAGGTTCGAACAACTCCCACCCTGCCGGCCTTTAAGAAAGCCGTTAAAACTCTCCTGTTCCGGCAGGCCTGGGGCTGATGTCCCCGGGGGGCGGGGGGCGGGACATGATCGGACTTGCAGTATGATTAAATTATTTTATTGTTTTATTCTCGATGATTGTTTTAATTTTGTACGCCGCCCTGAATCCTTTGGGATTGGGTGGCATATAAATAAATAAAATAAATAAATAAATAAATAAATAGTGATGCAGCAGTTCTTCTCAGCACTTACACTGTTCACAGATTATTTCCTGTTGACCCTGATTTGAATAATTATCCAGTCCTTTTTTAAAAATTTGGGTGGGGCAAACTGTGTGCAAAAATGGCAAATTAAACTGCAGGCTTCTTAATAGATAATTGTTCATATTCATTCTGGTTTAGATGCTAAGCGAGCATAACCTATGAATGCCAAACAAGGGGGTATTGTGAGGTAATACGAAATTCTTTTGACCTTGAAGAAACTAAGTAAATAATTACCTGATAATTATAGTACATACAAGAATGTGGAGTAGCTGCTCTATTAACATTTTCATATAGTAGTTTTACATTTAAGAATAAATGTGTAATAAAATGATTACATTAAGAGAGCCAATTTAAGTTAATTAGAAGAATATGCTTCCAAGAAGCCCTTGATGCTATATAGTCTTTATTTGCTCTTAACAAAATACACAAAATTCACTTATCATCATTATTGTACAAGTATAAATAATGTTCAGTATTCAAGTACAATCAAGTGCTGAAATTCCTACACTTCATGTAAACACAAACTAGGCTTTCTATTTCATATGCTATCTTCAGCTCATCTGCTGTGCTCACAGCCTCCCAACAGGACACGCCATATTCTAGTCTGCCCTCTTTAACTGCATTCTTTCAAGGAAAAACTATGAAGAGTGGCAGCAAAGTTTTAAGTTTCAATGACACAAATGTACTGCTTTTGGTACAGTAATTATCCAAGCACCCTATCTCCTGTAAACATCTGGATATTTAAATTGATTTAGTTTAGTTTAATAGATAAATATTTTCAAGGAAAAAAATCTTAAATTTATTAAAGCAAAACTTACAATCCTTTTAGTAATTTACAGCACTCTTTGCTCAAAGACCAAATAATACTATAGTTCAGACCACTTTATGGAAAATACCCATTTAAGCAGGTTTACATTTCTTTGTAAGTACGCAAAAAGAAAAAAACAACAACACATCAGTGGTTGAGTTAGACTTCAACTAACTAGCCCAGACCTAAATGCTTTAATTCACCCAGTCACCTCTCAAACATATTATTGCAATATAATCTGCACAGCTTTTAACGTTCACTGGAGTGGCAGTCTAAGCTCAGAATCAGTCCTTGAAAAAGTAACAACTAAAAAAAAAAAAATACACATAGCTAAAACAATGAGGCACTTATTCTCCCTTGGAAGTTTCTTCTCTTTGGTCACCTGGAGGAGGGAGGGAGGTTGCAGGCGTTGTTTCCGTTTCCTTTGCTGGTTGCTCTCCCTCCGCAGATTCAACCATGTCATCATCACCTTGTTTGACTGTTAAAGCCTCCTCTTTATTTTCCTGGTCTGTCTCTGTCAATGGGGGAGCTTCTTCTGAAGGTCCTATGAGACACACATTTTAATTATACAAATTGTTTTTAGTTATATATTCATTGCAAGTGCTTCTCTATGCCACTTTAATTATACAACTCCAAGCAGCTTACAGCATAATGGGCAATACCTATAATACACTGCAGGAAGTCCTCGAGTTATAGCCATTCATTCAGCAATTATTCGAAGTTACAGCAGTGCTGAAAAAAATGGTACTTATCTTGGTCTCCAAAGCTGCAGCCAATGCAGAGCCCCCCCTCCCCCCAGTCACATAATCAAAATTTGGGCACTTGTCAGTCCTACTGCACTTATGACCAGAACACAAGGGCACTTCAACAACTCCCCACGCACCTATCTCCTCCATCTCTGCCCTTTCAGCAGCTCTGGTAATCCTTGATGGTGGTGGTGGTGGTGGTGCGGCTGAGGTAAAATCCCAAGGCCTTCAGCAGTTTCAGCCAGTCATCATTGCTTCAGGGCCTCTACTTCTGCCCTAGTGCCACACGCATGAAGTGTGCTCTGCAGGCCCTGCCACACCCAGCTGACTTTCACAGTATTCCTCCCGTGGCTAACAAGGCACGACCGGCCTGGTACTATCCAAAGCAGCTGCTGGCTGACCAGGCCTTCTTCTCAAGGCTGTTTGGGCTATTCTCCCAATGCTTTGGAAGACTTCTTAGGCCTTCAAAATCTCAAGAGAAGGCTACATTCATTGTTCTCCAAAGCGCATAGGCCAGTTTCATGGTGCTTCAAAAGGGCTGAGAAGCGTCCAAAAGCACCACATTTGGAAAACCACAGGTATGAGCAGCCCTGGGAAGAAGACCAGCACCGCATAGGGCCAGGCTAGAAGCTCATCAGGAAGACAGTGAAGGCCAGCTGGGGCAGTAAGGCCAACAAAGTCAGCAGAATGCAAGAGGGCCAAAGGGTAGAAATGAGAAGGGGTTGGTGGGAGAAAGACAGAGGGGGAGTTAAAGAGAAAAAAAACCCCCTTCCCTGAGACTTGAGGTTTGGAGGGGTGAAGCTGGGAGTGACTTGGATCAAAGTGAGTCCTCACCTAACAATTGATGGCATTCTGCTAACAATGGCAACAGCAACTGCCAGGCTTGCCATTGCTAAGTGATGTATTCAAGTGACATCATGCTTTATGATCTCATCACTTAGTGATGGAAATTCTGGTCCTAATTACTGTCACAATTCAAGGACTACCTATACACAGTACTGAATGAAAAACATCAACAACAATTACACTATCAACCTAGATTGGACATCTAGAACATAAAAACTGAGTGTTAACACCAAGCAGCCTAAATTATGTGACTATCAAGGGTCTTCTCCCCCCACACTGGGGAAGCAAACTTTGAAAAGTCTTTTTCAAAGCAGAGGGAAGTTTTAAGTGTCATGTACGGCCCACAATACCATTGTATTGGTGATACTAACTGAGGCTTAGGGGGGAAAAACTGCAGGGGGTTTAAAAAAAGTTAAAATCAAAAGACAGAAATCTTTTTAGCGTCCTTAAATGTAATGACAACAGTAAAAGAAAAGCAGCTGCCAAGCCGACTGGCATACACTATTGCTGCTTTTAGCTGCCTATGGAGTAGTTGTCTTCTCTTTGAGAGTCCTCCAGACTCGTCTTCCTGAGCAGAGCTGGATAAATTATGCTGATTAAACATCAAAGGACAGTTTCAGCAAACTGAGGTTCCACTGTATTGAAATTCTCCTGGAATTGTTAATGTAGGTGCTGTTCCCTGCACTGAACATACACAGGCCACGTTCCTTCACGGGTTAGTAATTATAGTCACTGAAGAATTAGCAAGAGGAACTCAAAAAATGGGAAGGTTTATAAGTTTGATGGGCAAAATAATGTCTGCACTAGATCAGGAGGGCAGAGACCCATCCTAGGCCAACTGATGTGTTGGAGAAGCTTATCAATAATGGAGGGGGGGGCAATAACCCCTTTTACTGTTGTTTTCCATGAATCAGCATTATCAAGGCATGTTGCCTCTGATTCAACAGCCATCAATAGCAGTAGCCAGTCACAGCCTGTCTACAAATCCATCTAGTTCCTTTTCAAAGCGTCCACACTGCAGTCTCTACAACTGGCAGGGAATTTCTGCTTAATAATACGTTGCATGGAAAAAGTATTGCTTTTGATTATTTAATGCTGGTCATTACTATAGGTAAACTTGAATTCCAATATTGTAAAGAGGGAGAAGCACATTCTATCCATGCCATGCAGGATTTTACATACAGAATGCAGAACCTCTAGCAGGCCTTCTCTTACCCTATTTCATTCCAAGCTAAAGACTCTAAACCAGGGGTCCCCAACCCTCGGTCCATGGACCGGCACCTGTCTGCAGCATGCCAGAAACCGGTCTGCGCAAACAAGTGAAATCCCATCCACAGGATGCAGGCAGTACACAAAACTACACTCCCTCTGGTCCACAGAAAAACCTCCCTCCACGGAACCAGTCCCTGGTGCCCAAAAGGTTGGGGCTTCTGCTCTAAATTAGAGCATCTTATGAGGAATCATTCTGTTCGGTCTTTCTTGCACTTCTTCTAATTCTAAGATACCATTTTTTTAAAAGATGTTATCACCAGAACTGTACACAATACTCTAATTGTGGTCTCACCACAGATTTGGGCAAGGGCTTTAAGCCAGTACAATTCCCTCTCTAATGACATCCAGTGTGTAATTTGCCTTCTTTATAGCATTTGCAATTTACAGCAGCTTAAAGCATTTTCATTGAGCTGCCCTCCAAAATATCACCCCTTCTTGGTTAGTGACTGTCAATTCCCACTCTAATAACATATATCCGGTCTCTAAATATCTTGTATCAATATGTGGCGTTTTGCATGCACTTATGTTAAACCACATTTGCCATTTTGGAAAAAAAAATGGAAAATTTCTTTTGGAATTCTTCACAATCCGTTATTGATTTTACCATCCACCCTGAACAGCGTCAGAGCATCACGAAACACAGCCTCTTTTCAGGCTCAGTCCAAACTCCAGATCATTTATATACAAATACATTTACTAGAGAAGCCCACTTTGTTCAACTTGCCAGTGTGAGAATTGTCTATTTGTTCCTGCGCTGTTTCCTATTTTAAATCCAACTGCCAATCCACCAGAGCACTGTCCATGGCAGCTTGATTTGCTCAAAAGTCTTTAGTGAGGGATTTGTTAAAAGCATTTTGAAAATTGAAATACAGAGTAACTTCGAGGAAAGTCTTGTCTACCTACTTTTTGACACCCTTGAAAAAGTACAGAATGTTCACAAGATCTATGTTTGCAGAAGCCATGCTAGTTGCTTTTCGGCAAGGCTCATCTCATTCATGTCTGTTTGCTCTCTAATAATGCTGTAATACTTTCAACTGTTTTGTCTGTGACAATTGTTAAAGTAATTGCCCTCTTGAGTTCTCTTAACAATCTTTTTTTTAAAAAAATGGGATCACACTGGCATATTTCAGTATACTCTTTTCTACGGAAGATTTTAGGTACAAAAGAACAGTAAGAATGTTCTAGATGAGGGACTTAACGTAAAAACATGTTTGCATTTGCAGTGAGCATGAGCAGAAGAACCCGAAGAACTTGGAAAAGTCACCAAACAAAACTGTGTAGACAGTTATCGACCATTAGAGTTAAATACAAGCTTTATTTTCAAAAGCAGTCTACGGCTGCTTTCATAGCTATCATGCTAACCCAGGATTTGTTTTAATGATGGTTTTCCCCCAAGAAGTCAAAGACAAACTAGAAGAATAATCACTAGACTGTTTTGCCAAATCGTGGTTTCTTTTTCCTTCGCCTCTTCTACTGACTCCCTAGTCTGAGAAGAGCACAAAAACAATTAAGGATTACTTCTGAGCAAGAGATATTGCAAGTCGGGATTCATAAACAAGAATTTGTAAATCATGTTTTCAAAGTATGCTTTCTTGCCCTGAAATAAATCATTATGTTCTTTAAATTAGTTTCCTTATCAGACTAGGCTTTTAAAAAAAAAAAAACATGCCTATTATAGCTTAGTATTATGGCCAAATTAAACCTGCTGCTGAACATTACTCACTGAAAAATTAACAGCAAGAAAAGAGTGTTTCCTTTATTCCTTGCTCGTGTGTCATGTGCTCTTCAATTTCATCTAAAAGGGCTCTTCTTATGTGTTGTAAGTTATCTTACAAATTTGAAAAATTGCTTGTTTGTGCTATGTATAAAAATATCAACCAGCATTGTAAAAGGTTACAAAAGCATTTTTGGCCATCATCACTATTTCTT
Organism: Crotalus tigris; assembly: GCF_016545835.1. Lineage (NCBI taxonomy): Eukaryota > Metazoa > Chordata > Lepidosauria > Squamata > Viperidae > Crotalus > Crotalus tigris. The sequence continues at coordinate 856,219 of NW_024096600.1, forward strand.
CCAATCATCACCAGTTATGTTTTCCAGCATATTCTGAAGAGACTCTTCTGCCTAAAGCCTCACAACAGTATTCTACGTATTACTTCCCTTCATCTCAGGTTGTGCTTTTGAAAAAAGAAATCAACAGTTAACAGCCTAAGTCTGTGGTGGCGAACGTACGGCACACATGCTACAGGTGGCACGCAGAGCCCTCTTTGTGGGCATGCATGCCATCACCCCAGTCCTAGGCCTTCAGCTGGGTTTTATAAAACCTTTTCGCTTTAGGCGTCCGCAGCCGTGTGCAAAAAAAAAAAAAAAAAGGTTCAATCAATCAATTTCAACTTCTCGCGGAAAAAAAAAGATCTCACAAAGTTGGAATTCATTGATTGAACTTTTTAGTCTCACCCAGTCTGCTGTTACCACTGCAGCCACGCCCACCCAATGGGCCACGCCCATCTGGCACCTGACGATACATAAGTGGGTTTTGGGTTGCAGTTTTGACACTCGGTCTCTAAAACGTTCGCCATCACTGGCCTATGTAAATATTTTTACAATGCTTCCTTTTCCTGTTAGCTGAACCCAAGAGCCCTACTACATTTCAACCTTATAAAACTTCTTTAAAGGAACTTCGGTAAATTAAATTTGACAACCTCTCTCTGAATTCCCTATTTTCAAGCAAGTCTGTTTTTACTAGATTTTCTATCCTCGGGGGGGGGGGGGAATACCAAAACTAATATTTCAACCTTTTCATTTAGAATAAAAGCTGGACCTTCACCTCAACCTGATGATGTGCCCAAAACTATGAGATTGTTTTGTTTTTTTTTTTTTTTTTTTTATTAAAAGTTTTATAAATTTTACAAAAAAGAAAAAAGAATACAAAACAAGAGACAACATATACAAAAAAATAAAACTAAACAATACATATATATATAAAAAAAAAACCCCACCCCTCCCAAAACCCCCCCCTCCCTTCCCCCCCCCCTGAGCTTCCCAGAGCAGAATATAGGCTTAAAAAGTAAAAATAAAAATTAAATTAAGAACTTTATATTTATATATATAAAAAGATTATCTATAATATATATAAAAATAAAACTTATGAAAAAACTATATAATATTTTTGTATACCCAATCTAAATTGTATAAATTTTATCCATTTATCCCAAACAGCAAAAAACTTCTCTTGCGTTTGTTGCTTTAAGAAAGCCGAGATCTTTGCCATTTCCGCCAGATAAGCTACTTTAAGAAACCATTCCTGCAATGTAGGCAAGGATTCCTTCTTCCAATATTGTCCTACTAACAGCCTGGCGGCTGTGATCAAATTTAACATCAATACAACCTCCTTTGCATCACAATCTGTAACAATACCTAACAAAAATAATTGCGGAGTAAATTTTACCCTCCTTCTAAAAATTCTCTGGATATTCCACCATACTTTGATCCAAAATGCTTTTATCTCTCTGCATGACCACCAAATATGATAATAGGAAGCCTCCTTATAACCACATCTCCAACATTTGGGTTGCACGTCAGGGTACATATAAGACATTTTTTGTGGATCAAGGTGCCATCTATAAAACATTTTATAAAAATTCTCCCTTAAGTTCTGTGCTTGTGTAAATTTGACATTTCTCACCCAAATTTTTTCCCAGGTGTCCAATGAGACTGGCTCACCAAAATTCTGCGCCCATCTTATCATACAATCTTTAATTAGTTCCGTTTCTGAATCCAATTCAACTAAAACCGCATAAATTCTCTTAATGTGGGTTTGTCTTGAATCCTTCACTTGCTTAATAAGATTTTCATCTTCTCTAAGAAAACCCACCTTACAATCCATCTTCCATCTGTCTAGTAATTGCCTATATTGGAACCAAGAATAAATAAAGTTTTCTTGTGCTAACTCTTCCCGTGATTTTAATTGCCAGTTTTGTCCATCCCATTTAAGTAACTGTCTGTAGGACACCATATCCATTTTAACCCCTCTTTTTATTGCTTCTATCGCATGCCAAGGTATAGCCCATAATGGTACTTTGAAATCACTTTTATAATATTTTCTCCAAATCCTAAGTAAAGAGATTCTTAAGATATGAGATTTAAAAGCCCAATCCATTTTTTTATTGAATATTAAATAGGCATGCCACCCATAAAGTAAGTCCCATCCCTCTAGATAAAGTATCTCAGAGTTTGTCAAATTTACCCAATCACTGATTAGTGTTAAAACCACCGCATCATAATATAATTTCAAATTTGGTACCTTAAGTCCACCCCTCTCACGGAAGTCTTGCATAATTTTAAACTTAACCCTTGGCTTTTTCCCTGCCCAGATAAATTTATTAAGACCCTTCTGCCACTCATTTAAATTAATCTCATTTTTCAAAATTGGTAACATTTGAAACAGAAAAAGAAACTTGGGTAAAATATTCATTTTTATCACTGCAATTCTTCCCATGAGGGATAATTGCAACTTTTCCCAGTTCTTCAAGTCCTTCTGTACCCTGACCCACAACCTTTCATAATTATTTTTAAATAATTTTACATTAGAAACAGACAAAAACTATGAGATTGTTTAACTACACGATGACCCAAATCTCTTAATTAGTGAATATAATTCTTAACATTGGTAACTAATTAATAGAAGAACCTAAGATTTATATTAAAAAAAAACAAATTTCAGAGTAAAATATCAGATAGCAAAGAGAAACTATTTTGAAAAATTTGAAAAAGGCTTGGGATGTTCTAGTGGCTGCACTTTGCTTTGTAACATCACCCATCCACCCCCAACCATGAACTAAATTGTAAGGAGTAAACAAGACTACATATATTCTCCAAGATAGCATTCTTAAAGAAATCAATATATAAACAGATTTCTCTGCAGTATCTACTTGGCTTGTCTTTAGCTATATATGTGTGTTATCATATATACCGGCAATCTTCCACTGGCCTTCCACTGGCAAATTTGCCTTCCACTGGCAAATCCCTCAAATCATTTGACCAAACTACACTGATTCTATTTTCATTGAATAACTGAGATTTTCTATCTACATACCTTCTTCCGTTTCAGTCTGTTGTAACTTTTCCTCCTCCATCTGCAGAGCTTCAGTTCTGCTCTCCATCGCAGCAGCTGGCTTCTTTTCCAGGCTGAAATCCGGAAGCCGTGGAGCTTGTGGTCTGGTTTTTCTTGCAGGATTCAGGAAAAAACAGTAGGCACACCGAAAGGCTGCACAAAAGATAACAAAGGCGTATCCAATGAGCTCACTGAACATCAGGGCTCTGGTTTACACTTGTTATAATTTATTTTTATTCTTTTGATGTTACTCTTGGGAACACCAGTTTTGGTTAGTGTACCAGTGAAAGCCCTTCCTGGAGCATCACGCCCCATATCAGTCACCTCTGGCCTCATTTACCTTTCCAACTGACTACTGCAGTGCATTTTGCTGTTTTTGAAGACTACCCAGAAAGTGCAGAATGCAGCATCTACTGGCAATGTCCATCATCAATACCAATAGGAATGATTTTGCAGGCACTGCATTAGTTATCATTCAGCTTCCAAGTCCAATTCAGAGTGCCGGCTTTAGCATATAAAACCTTTTTAGCTTGAGAATAGGGTATCTGCGGCTCCTCCCATTTCAGGTATATCAGCTTGTCTGTCTTGTTCAACCTGAATAGGGATGCTGAAAATGTTTCACCCAGATGAGATTAATAGAAGTAGGGGGAGGACAGAGCTCAATGCTTTCCTGGGCATGCTCCAACATTACAGTTGCACCCAAATATTTAAAACAATCCTGGTCAAATGGTATGTTTCAATGAACCTGAGAGAAAATACACATCCACACGATACAAAATTAAACACATCTTTCTGTAAGTTTGAATACATATTTACTGCATATGCGCTATTATTTACAAATTCAATATAAGAAAAGAGTGATTATGGCAGATATAGTAGGAGTAGCACTTTGGACACCCCTCCAGTCAGTATTACTTTGTAATACCTCGTTGACAGATAGCACAGCTTTCAAATGTTTCTTGTAAGAAACATTCCTTCTAAAATGCTTACTCTTGCTTCTGGAATTTTCTCCCATTCTGCCTTGCAAAAGTTTTCTTTTGCTCAGAAATATTCTTAGGTCTCCTTGCTTTGAGATGTTCATACAGATTCAAACCTCTGGTACTATGAAGGTGAGTTCAGTATCTTTATTTTCTGTAAGTACTTCATAGTTGATTTAGAGCAGGGGTCTTCAAACCTAGCCCTTTTATGACTTGTGGACTTCAACTCCCAGAGTTCCTCAGCCAGTCATAAAAGGGTCAAGTTTGAAGACCCCTGATTTAGACGTATGTTTTAGATTATGATCTTGCTGAAACTTTTTTTCAGTTTAAATTTATCCACTAACTGTTAGCCAACTGTATGCCTAACAAGTCAAGTATCTTTTTATTGTGCAGTATAATTCATTAATTAAAACTTAATCCATTTACAATTAATATAACTATTTTCTTATTTGGAATATATAAACAATTGCATATAAATAGTTACTATATGTATTCAAATTTATAAAAAGTTGTATTTCACATCATACCACAGTTAGCTTCTATTCATATCAGGATTTGTTGTAATGAAGAGTTTGTGAAGGATGCCTCTACTTTTGCCCACAATTGCCTGGAACAGCTGACATCCCACAATCTAAATGACACCTCACTAACATGTTTCTAGAGGACAGCTAAAACAAAACATTCCTGCAGAGCTTTTAATGTGTAATATCTAGAAAAAGAAGCTACTGGGCACTGGGTTTTGCTGAAGGTGAATGTTTTTATAGTTCTGTATGCTATTTTTTATGACCTTCTAGAAATAGTTATAGGAGATGACCAGGCTGAGCCCGAGGGAAGGGTCAAACACCATCAGTCATGAGCAGTCCCTTTGTGCCCAGAAGAGATCTAAGTCCAACCCACCTTGAATTCCTTCTACTCTTATCTCCTGCTAATTTCCCTTGGCTGTTAGTAGTTCAGATTCCTGTAGAGAGCTTAAGCTTGCAATAAATCTTTATATCCATTTGAACTGTCTGGATCCCCTGATTTTCCTGGCTCTTGACAAGTATAGAAATTGAACAAGCAGGCAAATAAATAAAATAAAGGCCTTTAGTATAAAAAAAAACCTTTCCTAATCTTAAAAATCAGTGATTTCCTATTATCACTTGTTTCGTGTCTATTTTCAAATCCTCAAACCATAATATGAAAAACCAAATAAAATCTCTCTGTAGCTAAAACGGCTGCTTCCAGATATAAAATTGGCTGTAGCATATTCTTTAAAAAATCTTTTACTTTTGATATTTGTTTTACGTGTGGATATTTTTTTTCCGCGTTATATTCCCCTTCTCAACCAAACTCTCTTTACTAAAAAATAAACTAAACTAAAAGCACTAGGCTTTAATTTCTGAATAGTTCCTCAATAGATAATTCTGGAATTCAGAAAACTAGAGTTTTCACTCCAATCTGGGAAGGATTATAGGATACTAGACAACACATAACCCACCGGATCTCCTTTCAAAGATATTTCCTTACCTAAGCAGAGAAACAAAATGATCATGGGTATTGCAAAAGTAATGGGAAAAGAGAGGGATCAACTTCCAACTTTCTGCTGGCTCACCTGGTAAATGCCAATAGTCTCCAAATAGCCCTACTTGCAAGTAGGCATACAGGTCACTCTCTCATCCTTCCCTTGCCACCCACCACCATAAAAGTTTTCAAATTTCAGTCTCAATTTCAAAGCAGTCAATCACCGCTCACCCTATCGGGCCTTGCCAACAACCAATTGGGAATACCAGTAGGAGCAGGAGAAGCTTTTGACTCCCTCCTGGCTTTCCCATTGAGTCTGCTTGTGGGAAGCTGGCAAGGAACATCAGAAATCACTTTTTTTCCTCCTCGGCTGAACTGAAGAACTGCCTGCCACTTTACTGGGTGGAGGAGGAACAAAGGGAGCCGGGGACTATGAGGAAAACTGAACACCCGCTCCCCCCCCCCATCATCAGTCCCCATCTCGACATGTTCCTAAAGTCCCCACCCTCCACGGAGGAAGAGGGCTCAACTGTCAACTGCTGGCCTTCTCCAGCTAGTCCTACCTCACCATCAGGCATTTGAGTCACTCCTTCATCCTTCCCTCACTGCCCACCCCTATTAAGCAATTTCAAATTTCTTCCTCAGTTCCAAAGTAGCCAATTTACCTGTCAGACTATGCCACCCTCCATTTGCATGCGGGGATCAGAGGGAGGTGGGAACGGTGGGCAAGCATACAGTCCTCTCTCCTCTTACCTTGCACCATGCAACCTACAGGTTTCTGGAAAGAGGAGCCAGAAGCTGAGGTGGCACTGGTGCAGCCACAACTTTCCCAAGTTTCTTTCCCATAGGAGTCGTGGGTTCCAGCATTCTGTAAGTTATCCCATTTGAGTTATCTTGGTTCAATAATTCTTGCCCAATACTTTCCAATTGGGCCCAACTGAAGGGTATGATTCCATGAATGAACAGAAGGACAAAGGAATCTTAAAGCAGCTTTTTTATCTCCATTCTGGAAATAAAATGGGGCCACATTTACCTAGTTTTAAACATGCCTCTGCTAAGCCATTTGTATAGAAAATGAGCACGGCTATATGTCTGGAGGCTCCTGCTTTAATAAGCCATCTATCTACTGAAATATTGACTTAGTAAAGTTTCTTTTATCAGTATTCTCTGCTAGTCATTGGCTGCAGTCCCAATAGAAGGAAGAAATAGGTAAGCATTTAGAATTTAACTGATCTATCTTTAAATTTAAAAGTTACGCTTTTCTTCCCTTTAAAGCTCTGCAAATAGAGGAAAAGAGTAAAATAGGAATGGTAATAAGCAGAAGGAGCCATCTTGATGACAGAAGGGTAATGATGAAGAGGACAAAATGGCTTGATTAGAGGCCTGGTGCTTTTTGTCCCAAGAAATAGCTGCTGCTTCATTCAGAAATTCCTATTCTGCTTCTTGCTTACTTCCCAAATGTATACCGATTATGGTTGCCTGTATTTTGAGCTTCAAGGGGGGGGGGGGAATAGCAATCTATTTAATAGGAGTTTTCCCCACAGCATGAAAATTTTAAGACTTAAAGAATAAAAGCTACTTTGTAGGGCAAGTGAACTGATCAATCTATATTTATATTTTAACTTTAGATTGGATGTGGTAAAAAGAGAAGTATGGGATCTATTAAGGAAGCTATAGCTATCAGACAGTAAAGACTCATAGCTAAAAGATCCGGATATGAAGTTATTTTAAGCCAACTTATTATGTCAACATTCTTCATCAATTGAGGTCTACTGCTGTATTTATATTGTTCACCTAAAAGCTCAGTCAACAAAGGGTATGATATTTCTAATGGTTTGAAATGTTGTCTTCTGAAGAAGAAAGTAATCTGTTTTATCTTCTGGACTAAAGAAAAGCAAATTCAGATCTTGCAAACAACACGTAAGGTGTTCACTTTCTGTAGTTTTATAGGAAGTTTAGATTCAAATCTGAGTGTCTGTAGGAGATATTTATACTAGGCATGTGGGAATCATCTGAAACAGATTTCTCTTCAAGTAGTCTGTTCTGCAGAAATTCAGAACATAAATGGAATCTACAAGTATCCATCTAAAAATATTTCCATGCTAAAAATTATGCTCAAAAATTACATATTTGGGAAAACCAAAATACATGTAATATTTATATGATATGAAAGTATCCATTTTACTGGGTAAGAACATTACAAAACGTATTGCCCAGATGAAAATGGTTATTGAAAGGTAGATGAGAATGTGTGTATAATATATACGAAGTTAATATGAAAATATCAAAACTAACATGTCATGGTAATGATTTAGAAGATAACCAGCTTGTATAATGTGAGATGAATGATGCAATGTTAGGAATGATTCAGCAGGAGTCTATATCCCTTTAAGAGCTTGAGTATGAAAGGGAAGGCCTTTGCTGGAGTCTTTCTCTCTTGTCCATTTCCTGCTGTACTTGCTGTGTATTGGAGTTTGCTGTTTCACCACGTGTATATACTCTCTCTCTTCTATTTTGCTGCTGTAATCAAGGTTTGTTGGCACGTGTATTGTTCCTGTTGTATAATTGTATTATATTGTAGATAAACCACCTTTTATTACAAATCACTGTTTTCTGTGTTTGCTCCTGGGTTGTCTCACACAACAAACTGTGCACGCTCTGACATAACATCTTTATGTGAACAATATCTATCTTGTTTCCATTTGATATTTTAAACAGATTAATAAGATACAGGTTATTTTTTTAATGGAAGATTCAATACCCAGGATCTCTTTGTTCAGATTCTATTTTATAATAATGAAGATGATGGCATACCATAATGTTACACAATAACACTAGGATTATTTACTAACTTCTATTTTGTATAGTTTTTTTAGAATAGACCACCTTTTGATAGTTGTATATAGTTTATATATAATGCTACAAATTCTAATCAGTGCCTTTTAGGAAATACAATATTAACTATAATCTTTTTGAAACTTAATAATTTTTAAAAGTTAAAAAGATACATTATTTTCTCAGAAATGCAGATTATCAACATGCTTTTAGGACAAATTATCAATTCAATCATACAAGTAGTAGTATTTGATAAATTCTATCAATCACAATAAACTTCATTTTTTAAAAAGTGAGGAAAATCGACATGGACACAACATACATTGATTCACACATCTTTTAGTATGCATACGGATTCTGAATATTTATAAAATGTTGCAAAATATTAAATTTTGGTTTCTAAGCATTGCTGTTATTATTTCATGAATTAAAGAGGGGTTTTAAATAAAGTTGGGAAAATACTATACTATATATTTCTGGAAAAATACAGCTTATCCCAAACCAAAGAGTTATGGCAAGCGGGCAAATGTCAGTCTATAAAATTTAATATGTTATTTATATGCAGAGTATAACTGATACAAACTAATAAGCCTACATCAATGTAGCTGAAAAAGAAATCTGTTGTAAAAGTCTGTGCATATGCAGCCAATATTTGGGCTATATAGGCACAGAGAATGAAAATGTATTTCAACAAAATATTCTGTTATCTTGATAGCTCAGGAGCTTCATAATTGATTATTGTCTGGGGCATATTCACAAAGCTAAGAGCACATGGGTGGGTATATCCACATGAAAGAGAAAAGACCCTGAATCTACATTTCTTGCATGCTGATTTGTGTTTGCTGATAAGAAGCAAAATTAACACCTCTGTTCACCAAAGGCTGTGCTTACTTTAAGTTACTAACATAAAATTAAAGTATAGCCCTGGAGTCTGCTCCTGCTTCATTTCTAGTGTTTTCCAGCAATTTTGTTGTTTGTTTAAATTCTGGCAAAATATGGGCCTAAAACTTTAAAACATTTCAGTGAATTATTTATACCAAAATATTCTTAAAGAGTACGAACGAATAACTACATTTCTATAGCCAGTTTGTATACCTGTTCTGCAGGTCCCAGAAAACTGCCTTCTCCAATCTGGTGCTTTCCAGATAGATTTGACTCCTACTCTCCCAAACAGTGTGGTAAATATTTATGTGCATAACAAATAATTAATTTTGTTTAAGCTTTTCAAAAAATAACAACTTCAAGAACTTTTAGATCATAGAATGAAGTTTTTAATCTAAAGGAAAAAACAATATGATATGTAAATATAAGCCTAAGTGCACCTTGGTTAGAACTAAATAGCAGACTAAATAGATTTGTTCTTACCAATATATTCAAACTCTTCCTTCAAAGCCATCCCATTATGTGAGAAACACTGCTGGCATATCAGGGCGTATCTAAAGAAAGGATCAGAGCCAAAATTATCAGTTTAACAATTGAAGTAGTCTCACGTCAGACAGCATTAAAATTCGGAAATACGATTATCCCCACGTGTCCTCTAACTTGCACCTGATCTCTGTACTCCATTCGATAACGTCCACATATTTAGTACAATAACTGAAGGAACCTCGTGCCCATTCCCTCATCGTTCTCTGCCTTTAATTTATATGTGCAGATATCAAAATAGGGTGCTGTATAGATTTTTTTCTAAATATACAATAATTGCACATTCCAGGCAGCATCTAAATATTTTTAGTCTAGGATTTGTAATTTGGTTTTGAACTCTCACACTCATGCTGCAATAAATAGTTTTTGTAAAGGTTACAAATAGCTGCTTATATTAAGCAATACTTGACATATTTGGCCTCATCAGTAAACAGATTATTACAATTTGTGGCTATTTTTCTCAGATAAAATAACTGTTTTGAAATTATTTACTAGTATTATTAGATGGCTGCAATCAAATTAATAACTGAACTCAGTACCATTGACTTCTGGTTAGGTATACAGGTAGTCGTCACTTAACTATGATAATTGGAACTGGAAGTTCCATCACTAAGCAATGCAAGTCATAAAGCACAACATTATGTGACCGCACTGCTTAGCGATATTAATTCCGGTTGTCATCATTATGCAAATCACTGAGAGTCATTAAGCAAGAACTTCAAGTGGTTGCCATTTGTGACCTCCTGCCAGTTTCACCATTGACTTTGCTTGTCAGAAAACAGCCAGAAAGGTTGCAAATGACGATCATAGGACCATGAAATGCTGTGACATTATAATTACAAGCCAGGTGCCTGGATTACAAATACATAGCTGCGGGGGACAATGGAAGTGACCCAAGTACCCGGACCGGCTATAACTGCCACTCATTCAGCACCATTGTTAAGTTCAAACAATCAGTAAACCACTGTTTGTTAAGCGAGAACCATTTGTATAGTATCTGGATTGACACTGTAAGAGCCTGATTCCACATGGCTTTCTTTACTTTCCCTAATTTATGCAAGAGACAAAAAAACCGAGGAGAAAAGCCACAGCAAGAATATCTGTTATTTGGCAGAGTGCAGTCAATCCTAGCACCAGTCTAGATGCTCTCTGTAAAGCTGGATCTCAATCCCCAGAATTCTCAATAATGGGCATGGTGGCGAGGGAATTCGAGGAATTGAACTGAAGAATTGAAGATGTCTCAGGGACATCTCAGTTGGAGTAGGCAGACCTAGATTTCTGATGCTATCTAAAAAGTAAGGTAAGGAATTGCTAGCATTTCATGCCAATAGCTACAAAATTCACTTATTGTCATGAGCAACATTTTACCTGTTCTGTGGACCATCTCCAACTAAATATTCAACAATTCTATCTAGTGCTCCCCTCTCTCGCGGAAGAATAGGTCTTGCCAATGGGGGTCCTGGAGGATGAAGGCCTGAAAGACAAAAGTAGCTTTCAATCTAACTTCACTAGAAATAAAAAATGTTTCAGCCCACACACATGGTAGGAAAATGGCTCAAACATATTCTAGAAATTACATTATATCCCACTATACTGGCCTTTCCAGGAAGAATGGATAATGTTCCAATTTAAGATCTTAAAAGAGCAGCTGACAATTCGTGCCAACAATATTGGGCTAGATCAGGGGTAGGCAACCTTGGCTTTTATGACTCGTGGACTTCAATTCCCAGAATTCCTGAGCCAGCAACGCTGGCTCAGGAATTCTGGGAGTTGAAGTCCACGAGTCATAAAAGAGCCAAGGTTGCCTACCCCTGGGCTAGATGGACCTATGGTCACTTCCTTATTGTTAATGATGGGAAACAAGCCCTGGAACAGGAAGAAGCTACATAGAAAGGAGCCATGTTTAGCTCTGTCAGCAAAACAGAATACAGTGTAGAAAAAAAAACAGCACCTCGCTCCAGGCACTGGATTACGCATGAGGGCTTCAGCCCCCTTTGACCATGCCACAGGTGAATGCTTTTACTTTGGCATCCATTCCTATCTAGATACAATACATTACATTAGAATCACTGCCAGGTAACAATTGCTCCCCAGTATTATCACAGGAGATAGTCCAGCAATCATTGATAAGATCTCCATAAGGCTGCAAAGAAGAGCCGTCTTCCTCCCCTATCCAGAAGGATGCTGTGTTTGAATACCCCATTCCCTACTATTCCAAGGAAAATCTTAATGACAGACTAAAATATTCTTTCTTCTCCTAATTATTTTATAAATAACTTTGATTTTAACTGCCCATATTAGACTAGTAGCTTTTATATATTCTTATTTCCCCCCCCCCAGAGTATTTACTATTGTGTTCTACCGTTTTAGTCATTTTAATATTCAGCTCATCTAGTCAGCCTGAAGAACTTGGGTTTATTGAGTCAAATAAAATATAATTACTTTTAATATTAAGAAATAACTTCAGCATGTTTATAAATCCCTGCTTTCAAATTCCATTTCAGTGTCGCGCTCCAACCAGTGATGATTTTAATCTTGGGGATTTTTTTAAATCAGAAAGCCTATTTCACTGATGAATTGTTTCATTAACAAATACCTTAATATTTAAAGTACAGCTGATCTCTTTTTAAAAAAAAAACACACAAAAAAATGTACATTGGATCAGAGCAAGATCTGCCTAGTCTAGTATTTTTTTTTTAAAAAAAAGAATTCAAGCAACAATTAAGCATTAAAAATGTGTAATATGGTAATTCAGAAAGGAAGAGGCTTAATTTTCAATTGTTACCATTATGCTCCACAGAATGGCTCAGCTGTTGAGGACTGACAAAACATGCTGTGCTCTGATAATCAAATTGTAATGTCATCAAGAGTTTTCTCAAGCATCTTATTAGAGAGGTGAACGATGGCTATTATCCATGCCTTGTAGGAGGAGGTGCTATTCTCTAAAGGACTGTTGTTTTGGGTACAATCTGCTTTACTACTTGTCCCAAAGGACTACCAGCCCTGGCCTAACACATAAAACATACACATTTTTAAATGGAAGCTTAATGGTTTTCAAACTAGAGACTGGGCCAGGATGATGCAAAAGCCTGTGGCAATTATGAGTTAGCTGACTGGTCCCCAATGCAGTATCTTTTAGGTTTTTTGTTATGTCCTATTATTTTTACAATTTTTCTTTGTAGCTGTTTTTAACCTTAGTTGGCTACACAGTCACTTGACAAATGGGCGGCTGCAATATAAATTGGATAGATGGATGGACAGATGGATGGACAAGAGACTGCCCAACCAACCAACCAGATAATAAACTTATTCAGAAAATCAAACTTTAGAGTGACTATATGAATGTTTATCAATGAATTCTGAATGGAAAATACATGGAAATTTGTCATGCATAAACTTCTTGACAAGAAACAGGTTTTGGATAAAAGACTATGAAAATCAATGTTTAAAAAAATATTGTTTAAATTACATGGTTATTTCTTCTTATGAGACAAGCCAAGCAATACTGGTAGACTTTCTTCAATCAGGTTCCTCGTGATGTTTTCCATTCAAATCTATGAAGACACATTCCCTTGCAGTGTCAGTTCTTGGACACTGTTAGACTACAATATGTTTTGGAACTACTTCTTGAGAATTGTGGAACTTATAATATAACATATTTGAAGACCCTTAGATTATGAAGTAGCTTGAAGTATTTGCTCCCTGAAGACAAGAATTCTTAAGGCCCAAATTCTGCCAGACTTTAATATCACAAACAGAAAAAACAAATTTAGGGATATAAACTGGTAATGTTAATTCCCATTATAATTATTAGAGAAATTGAATAAGACTCCATTTTATTTTACACAGATTAATAAGAGTCCACAATGTCCAATTGCCAACAAAAGGGAATATTTTTCCAAATAAACAGTTTTAGGAGCAGAAAATAAAAACAAAACAGAACAAAACAAAACAAAAAACAAATTAGCGCTCAAGATTATGCACATTTGGAACTGGAAGTGCCCATTGCAAAGCAAAGTATAATTAGGAAGCCTAAAACAAGAGCTCATATGCCTTAAGAATCTCTCTAGTTATTTGGCATAGTAACAAACCATCTAAGTACACTTCTTATTCTTCATGCTGATATGGACAAGGGTAATTAATATGAACATCAAAAGCAATAATTGTGGGCAGGCTGGCTATTTCTGCAAAGCTTGGCAAACTCTCAACTACCTGCTGGTTATTAATTTTTAGACATATGGAAGCTCTGTAATAATACATGTTAAATTGATTCTCTTCCACAAAGTATAATGTAATGAAAAAATGAATGATCTTTTCTAGTTTAAAGCTAATTAAATGCAGTCATATGGACTTTGACTGCTATTTCTCATAAGATAGGAAATTGTAGCTCAAGAAACTTGATTGTTTTTATGCTGCTAAGGATGCTTTATAAATTAAATGTTACATACAGTGTTTGATCAATGAAATTCCTGTACCAATACCAGGATTGTCATGCAATATGCTACAAAACTGAGTTAACTGAGGGTGTTCATTTCCTAATTGCCAAAAGATACAGTTAAAATTGATCACATTTAACAATTATCATTAACAATGATTACCATTAATGAAAATGGGTCATTTTTTTAAAATGGAAGAGTGTATTAATTTTTCTTCCCTCCATTCTTTTAAGTCTTAAATCTGTCTGCCAGAGGCCCCTGAGGCTACCCATACAAAATATTCAGAGATTTAGTAGGACATAGTCCCACCCTATTGGAGTAAAGACAAAAAGATTCCACACAGAAACGTTATCAGCAATTCCCTTCCATTTAAGGTTTTGTTTGCCTGCCTCAAATGTACCTTTGGCATATACTCCCAAATCCATAGATGATAAAGCTACCCATTAGAACTGCTAACATGGAATCTTGGAAAGAACAAATTGAGGGATGTCTCCAAAGTGAAACATAGGTTGGCCTCTGTCTGACACAGACAAACATTCAATCCAACACAGTAACAGTACATCAAAGCAGAGAAATGGGGAAATCTTTTATCCTCTGCTCACAGCAGAGCTTGATTCTTTAATTTCTATTCAAAAATGATTTTATAGTAGGGCAGCAATTGTATTACGCCCACTAGTAGCAAAATTAGTATTGAATGCTGAAGGAGGGAAAAAAGTATCACTGGGAAATAAGAAGCAAGACTTTCAATGTGCTGAAAGACGCTGCGTGGCTTGGGAAAGTTCAAAATAATCTTTTTAAAACATGCAACTTAGAAGAGAATTTTATTCATATCCAGAAACTTTAGTAATGCCAATAAGCATCAGTGTGCCAATGAATCTTCCTCTTGGTAATCTCCCAATTTCACAACCCACTTGAATTTTTAGTTTGTGATGAGTCCTGTCACTACAAAAAATCATTTTGCAAATAGGCTTTTGGGGCAAGTGCAACACACTCTCAAATTTTCAATGTGCCCAAAGGCCAAAAAGAGATGAGGAAACCAGGATGCAAACTATTCACTGAAAAAGGAAAACAGGGCTCTGCAACAGGTATGACCTGTTCATCAATAGAATCTGGCTAGCTGATTGGAACTCAAAAACAAAATAATACTTTGCTATATTTTGCTTATATTTACAGCCACCGTTATCATGTGACATTATCAGTTACACGCATAGCTGTGGTTGTCTCCAAAGAATTCACAGTCTACATTTAGGATTGGTAATATTATAACATTACCTATTTATGTTATTATATTACATTATTGCTATATTATTAATAATCTCTCTAAATGTATGGTTCAGCTTTTACTAATAAAGTTCAGTTAGAAAAGTTAAAATAATGTTATATTACTATGAAGTGCAAACATGTAGTGACCTGTGAGATCACTGGGGTTGTAGAGAACTGAACCTCCACCAAATACAAAAATTATTTTTAAAAGAAATAGAAGTCACCACTCTAAATCAGCATCAGCCCAAAACAGTGCAGAATAAGCAAAAATAAAGTTTTCTTGTACATGGCTTCATAATCATTCACTCATCCTGCAAGAGTTCTGCACAGACTCAATTCATTCCATTTCCCATTACTGCACTAATGCATTCCCGTGGATACACAGATTTGCCTCTGCTAATTGGCTCCAATAAAATGATTCCTATTTATAGTAAAATCAAACAAAGAATTAACACAATCTAAATACAGCTATAGTGTGAGTTCTTGATCACAAGAACTTGGTATTCAAATCTTCTCATTTCTCAAGGAGAAATGTTCTTGCATGAAGTGCTTTCAGTTTATTTCTTCCACAGTGGTATCACATTCTGGCATTCTATATAAAGAACTAAGAACTCCTGTTTAACGAACTTAACTTCTTTGGATATAGTCAGCTACCGCTTAGCTTGACAATATAACATGCCTAGATGTGGAACTCCGTTTGTGCAATATAGGGGGAGATAGGCTTAGACAATGTCACCCACTGTATAGTAAAGTTAATAACTTTGTCTCCAAGATAATTAAATGGAAAATACATCTGGCATACTGCATACTGGAAGTAGCTATGTTACATAAACACAGCTTGAAATTAAACAAGACGATCCAAAGTAGGTTGTAATTTTAAAACAAGACAGACGAAAAAAGTATAATGTACAGCAGGGGTCCCCAACCCCCGGTACCGGGCCATGGCATGACAGCAACTGGTGCACACAAACAAGCAAAGCCCCATTCATAGGATGCAGGTAGCACACAAAATCATGCACTCTCTGGTCTGTGGAAAAACCCTTCTCCATGGAACTGGTCCCTGGTGCCCAAAAGGTTAGGGACCTCTGATTTACAGGACGATGAGAGCCAGGCTCCCATCTGGGAAAATAGCCTCATCCTTTAATGCCTGGACTTTTCTCAGAAGTAGGAAAAGATGGACAAAGGCACTCTGAGAATTAAGTAATATTAATGCAGGGAGCATATGCAAGGCTTCTCAGCAGCAGCCCAACTCCATGGAATACGTGAATTATGGACAACTATGCTTTCCATGCACAAGTGAAATTGGTGCTACATTTCTGGTATTTAGTATGATTTGGGTAATCATCATGAATTAATTTAAAATTACTATAATATTTATGATTGTTTTAATTTTATTATACGCTGAATTGTTTTTTGCCACCTACTTCTACATAGCTTGAGGTAGCCTACAAATGCTGTTGAATAAAATGAGAGGTACTCATTGCAAAGTTTTATGTGCGCAATTGAAAAAAGATGCATCTACAAAACAGGAACTCTTGAGTTCAGTTAAAACAAATTGAGAGGTCAAATGTTTCAAATAAGATGCTAAGTGATGTTAAATAAATAAGATGCTAAGTGATGGTTATCAGCTTGTTATTTTAGAAAGTTCTGCTAACAGGGAAAATCCTCTTCAGTTCCTGAGTATTTTATGCTTTAATCTTTACAGCACTGTATTTTTGGCTTAGAGGAAAAAATTAAATAAATGTCAAAACATGCGTTAAAAATATGTCCAGAGCTTGTATGAAACTGAACGTATTCTGAAAGTGTTTTCTTATGTATCTGATTTATATAAGACTGGAGCTTGCCTAAAGCAAGAACATAAAAAGGTATGCTATCTTGTTGACTACAGAATCCTGCAAAGTTTTATTGCCATTTAAACAAAGAAGCCATAACAGTTAAATGAGCTCAGGCAATAGGCTTCACTATCATAAGGTGCCAGCTGTAAAGAGTTATGGCTAATTGAATATGGAACTCCTGCTTAATCAGATAACTGCTCTTCTATTTCCCAACAAAATGCTATTTCCATACTGTCTGAAAATGGCCTGTTTTATTGGTAACTAGAGGAAACAATATAAACTGTAAACAACATTAAGTGCTCTGTTTACCCATTCCAGGCATTGAGGAAGTACGGGACCCAAGATGTCGTGGTAACATATTTGGCGGTGAGGCTGATGATAGCATTCTCTCCGGAGGTCCCCCAGGTGCTGAAATGTCTCTTGGCAAGCCAGAAGAGGGTGGTGGTGGTGGTGACACTAGGCCCATAGCTTTTGGTGATCCCTGTTTTAGTGTAACTGGGACAGGTGGAGGCACATTTTCTCGCACTGGGGTCCGATGGCGAAGTTCTGACAGAACATCCACATATTTAATTTAGTGAACAGCATTCCAAGTGATTCAAGAACTGGCAACATATTACATCAGCTAAAGAAGGAGAAAGAAAGTTGTGCCCCCAAAATAGCAGAAGAGTTAGCCAATCAATCTATTCTTGCACTTAATTCTACCACTGTACAAGAGGGTCTCACCTGAACAATGAAGCAATGATGCATCTCTTTGCATTTTTGAATAGGTATACAGATGGCATAATCTCCATTTAGATGCTAATCACTTATATTCAAGTATAAGTCAAATGATCTTTGGGCCACTAGATAATTTTTAAATATTATCACCCCCTATTCCAGGGGTTCTCAACCTTGGCAACTTTAAGACTTGTGGACTTCAACTCCCAGAATTCCTCAGCCAGCAAAGCTGACTGAGGAATTCTGAGAGTTGAAGTCCACAAGTCTTAAAGTTACCAAGGTTGAGAACCCCTGCCCTATTCAAAATCTATCAAACACAATGAAATTCTCCTGTGGTTATCAAACCTGATCAGTGCAGAAATAAACAATTGCTCCAATGTTTGACTTCAGAATATATTTGGTTATTTTTCTGAGAAGAAAATGGAACAGTGAGATGGTGTGGTTAGCTTTCTGTTGGGGAGGGCTGAACAGCAAGTTCAAGTCCATGCAAACAAAGATCAGATACCTAGTTAGTAATGAGTTGTGCGTTATCATAATGCCTCTCGTTCAAAGGGAATGAGAGGCTTGTTAAATCATCCTTAATACATAAAACTGCCTTTGGCTCTGCAGGAATTTGCCATAGATAATGAGTTCAGAAGTAGGTGTTAAAGTGCTATCAACATGCTGATGGTGCTGCTCTGCTCTGAACTTGTCATTTTATTGGTGTGATTGAGGATCAGATAGGAGTCAGCCAATTGAATCAAAACCAGACCAAAATGATAGTTCAGCAGACTCCAACTTGAAGACTGTGTGCACGTTTGTTACTGATAAAGTATTAAGTCATACAGAATCACAACCAGGGGAATATACAACTTGAGCTAGAATTGTCCTTCCAGCAAAGCTGCAATGAGTAGCTCTGAATTCAGTATCACTATTTATATGACGGGGACCATCTCTGAACAACATGTTCCTAGTGTAGATAAGAACAGCATTAGCACCAAAGGTCCAGGAATTTATCCGATTTCTGTATCATTCAAGACACAGTCCAAATTCTGCCTTGGACTATTCCACTTCAGGCCAACTTATTTTCAAAATTCTGCATCCTACTTAGAGCCTTTAGAGAAATTATCCATGTATATTTTCAAATGACTACAGGAGGAGGCCTGATTAAAAAAAATCTTTTCTGTATGGCTTCAAAATACAACTTCAGCTTTTAGTTCTTTGCCAGATGTATACAAATATTGTTAATATTGTTTCGCTGCTGAAAAAACAGGACGGGGGCCTTTGTATTTATTTATAATAATTTCTCCTTTAGATTTTGCCAAGCCTGTGGACTCGTGGAAGGAAAAAAATGGCCAGTAGAAAAAGCTTTTAGGTCATTCTGTTTGCAGCCAAGAGGTTTGCTCCTGCCGGAGTCTGTGTCCTTCTGGGATCTAGGGTCAAGCAAGAGGGGAAAACCTACATACATCCTTGGATATTTCTATTCACAATTTCATGGATTCACCATGTCTATTGGAGAGAGAGGGGGGGGAATTTTCTGCTTCTTCTAGCCCATGCTCCTTTTACTCATTCACAAAGAAGCTCTCCTACTCTAATTCCTGTTTAGAAACAGATCCGATTCATAATGGAGCAATGTTTCAAATTATTCCAAACCTCTTGGAATAAACATTAAATTGTGTAAATACAGTTTTCCTTATGAGAAGCAGCAGTTTTGCAAAGCTATTACCTTGGCCAGGTCTTGGAACTGCAGATGCTCCAGCAGATGGCGGCTCAATATCCTGTCAATTATAATAATATCATAAAGTGTTTTTCTCTATGGTGCATTTTCTAGAAAATTAGTACAGATATTAGACCCTACCTTTGGCTTCTTGGCTTCTGGATCAAATCGTTCAAGGATTAATTTAGCAGCCTTATATGTTTCTTTTTCCATCACTTCTTCAAGCTAAAAATAAAATTCGGTTCTGTTAGCCAAGATAGGCCTCTTTAGATTTTACATTTTATTGTATTTCTTTTAGTGCATAAATTAAGAGTATATAACAAAATAACATTTTCAAGTGAAATAAGACTCTCCTGCTTCTTCCTCCGCCAAAATGTCCTCCACAAAACTTAGGGAATCCCCCCAGAATAGGTGGGAGAGAGTATTAAGATGAATGCAAGGGAGAGGAGGGCAGTGAGAAGTCCCACTGTTCCAGTGGATTTGACCCAGAGAAATCCTGGAATAATTTATACATGCAATTACAAACATGCATACACGCATGTCTGTAATTGCAGCTGAAACAACATCTAGCTTCAAAAAGAATTTCTAACCTCTAGTTGCATTCAACAGCTTTATTGCAAGGAAACTCCAAATATTGCTAATTGTTTACATATAATGAGGAGAATAATTACATGCACCAACTTCAATAATAGAATGTGCAAAAATCTATCAGCCATCATTATTGGAAGTTATTAGACATGACAAGCAAATGACAGGCAATTCCTCAGATTTATTTCCTCATAGCACTTAATGCTATTAATTTAAAGGAGGTCGTTAGCCAAGTGCTTTACAGAATAAAGTCTCTCTGCCAATTAACTGCTGTCAGCATTGATTTTAGATTATTTATTAGCAGAAGCAATTAGCTTGCTGCAAATGCCATGAAAACTCAGTAACTGGGAGAACAGCCATGGAATTTGCTCAAATGGCTTTAAAGGCTAAAGCTTCAGCCTTTACGGCTAGATTCAAACTGCCTTTCAGGAAAAAAAATAGAACATGTTAAGAATTTAAATAAAAAATTTACAGAGTACTATGCATACTTTAGGGAATGTAATTAAAGCACTTCATTATTACAGCATTTTATTTACAATGCACTCAAGCAGCTTTATGGCTAATACATGGGCTTAATTAAAAAAGTAATCACTAGTAAAATATCATTTTAGCAGTTAAGTTTAAGTATGAAGAAGTTTAAGTATGGATATTTGTGTTCTAAAATTATGACAGATGACAAATATACACGAGGAATATGAAGCATTTTACAGTGTGTTTTGATGGTTCTCCTCTCCTCAGGTTCTTCCTACTGTTAAAATTGGCTTTCCCTTTATATCCAGTAGTCTTTCCTCTCCCACTCATATAAGCTATTATTTCATGTTCATTGCTGCACCAAAATTACTTTATGCAAACACTGATCAAACCATTTCTTTCTGATGTGTAGAAGGATGACTGGAAAGATGCAGATTGAAAAAGATGATATTGTACTGTATACCCTTTGGCAAATCTCCCTATGTTCTCAACCTTGGCAACTTTAAGACTTGTGGACTTCAACTCCCAGAATTCCTCAGCCAGCTTTGAAGTCCACAAGTCTTAAAGTTGCCAAGGTTGAGAACCTCTGCCCTATGTAAACAAGCACTCTCCAGATGTCTTGGCCCAGGATTCCCAAACAGTAGACTTTGAAGCACTCCTAGCAACTTTAATATTACTGGAAGATGCTAAACCAGGAAAGGCTGCCCTACATTACCTTATTAGACTATTTAAATGTAAACAGTATGTACGGATAGTATTCCAAAGGAGGAATCAAGGATTTATTTAATAAATAATATATGCTGCTAACTTGGAAAGAAGGAAAAAATTATCTACGTTATTAAGATCAACCAATTTACAGAAGAAGGCTATAGATGCCAGAATTCTCCAAATGGTAGTTTAAAATCAAAAGTTCGCTTTAAATCCTTCCAGCATATAAGATTCTGTAACAAGGAAAATTACTACATCTAGTAATTTCAGGTAACAGAACTGATTATTTGATTGTTCTTTTCCTAGTTCTTGCTTCAAGACATGATAGCCAGTGAACTGACATAATTAGAAATTAAAAAACAAAGTGCAAAATACTAGCATGCAATATTTCATTTTAAGCTTGTAATTTTGCACCAAAAAAGAGGGGGGTTGTTTTGAGCATTATATATTATTTGCAGCATTCCTGACAGCACAATTTGCACTCAAATTAAGGGCATTTCATGAAATATTAGGCTCAAAACATTTTGAAATGAAAGTTTAGGAAACCTCTGTTTGCTAGAACCACAAATTTGTTATATAATAAAGAAAGCTTCAGAGTAAGAACTCCAGATATTTAGGTCTTGAAAATATTTTAAATTAACATACCCAATTAGCTAAACACCCAAGAAGCCAGCTCAGCTAACATGGCTCCCAAATGTAACTGAATAATGGGAATTACTGTACAAACCACCTGAGTTTGGGAAGGTTATTTTGTCAATTTAATGGATACGGATGAGTTGCAGTTAAGTTTTAGACAAAGGTTCTATTTCTTTCTCATCCTTCAGCTATTTTATCTTTTTTCCCCTGATTAAACCATTCCCCAAGCATCTCTTTTTCAATTATTACTACTAAATGTACTTTTATACTATTTCGTATTTTCCAAATCTCAAAGTGATTCTCAGTGAATAATTAAAATACAGAAAGCAAACAGTAGACTGGAACTTCATAAAAATAATATTAATTTAAAAATACAAAGACAAATGTAAGCAAAAACCATTCAAATAGTATTCATTGATTAAAGGCCTGGTGAAGAATTAGATACAACTATATTTCTCATCTCACTAAGCATCTCAAAATCAGAACAAACACTAGATTATAATCAACGTACTTGTTCTTCTGTTGCTATTTCTATTCTATTCATCAGAATAGAATGAGGCTCTTCACTAGATAAATTCTGTCAATTTCTCTTTTTCCTGCAAACCCCTGGAGCATAGTTTTAACTTTATCCTTTTCTTCCAGTGCAAATGGAATTAGACTGGGTGCAGGTATGGATTTTGTCTTCAGAAAAAATACAACTTCCTATATGGACACATTTTTAAAGATCTGGTACTATGTTGAACATGTATTGCCAAATACATAGCTGGCCTTATTAGCTTTGATGGCATCAAACATATGTGGGGTCAGAGAAAGCAGAAAAGGATTCTATGCACCTCGAAGTAAGCACTGGACAGCTATTGCATGCAATCTGGTGGTGGTCTGGAACTCTTGGCCAATTTACAGAAAAGAACACATTGCTCAAGTTAGCTAGTATTTGCAAGTGTTTCTTGGAAGTCAAACTAGAGTACATAAGAAAGGTCATACAAAATTCATTGGCTCACATACTGTTATTTTCCTTGACCTTTTAACATAGGTTTTATTCTTATAAGTTACCGAGAATGTTTCCACAAAACATTTTTGCCCTTTCAAAACCCCTTATCAAAGGCTATACTAACTGTTTCTCTAATCCTCTTAAAAGGCCATACAATCAGAAGTCACAAATAGAAAGTGACACCTATATTTATCTAACCATCAAATTCCTTAAGGCTTCTCAAAATATTTGACAGGTATTATGGAAACAGATAATCTGGGCAGAAGCTTATTTACCCGCTTTTTGTTTCTTTTATTTTTCTGCATACTCCCCCAAATGTAGTTTTAGTGTCTTTTGAGTACTGTATATACAGCTTGTTGCAATCACTTTGTTGTCCCAAATTTTAAAAATGCATGTGAAAAGATTTGCACATCCTTGCATAAGGCCTTGGATATTCTTATTTAACTACTGTGGCAAAAAAGGTCATAAAATGGGGCAAAACTCACTTAACAACTGTCTTGCTTAGCAACAGAAATTTTGGATTCAAAACTTGAGGACTACCTGTACTAGCAGATACATTTGTAGTAATTTCTTGAAACCAACCTTCTTACAATGATATAGATTCTACAACTGCAGATGTTTTAAAATTTTAATCTTGCAAATCTAAGCATACAAAGCTCATTTTTATTTTTTAAAAAAGCTACTAGATGTATTTTTTTAAAGATGCTGCTCATAATTTTTCAGAAATAAAGAAGGAAAATTTATTATTTTAAATATAAGACTGGACCAATAAGACAACAGATAAATATTTTGTAGGCTACTGAACCAAAAAGCTATACTGCGTAATCCACTATATCTAAAATTCTCTCAAGTAACTGCTGGGAGAGATGAAAGAGTTCTATGCCAAAACTACCAAAGTCCAAAGTTAATCAGTAGCAATTAAGGAGTGAGCAAGCAGAAAGAAAAAAAAGTGGGGGAAAAACTGAACAAAAGCGGCTGAGTTAAGAAATTGGGAATGAGGAATTTCAACCAATAAAGCTACATATCAGTTAAGTGATTATATGTGCTCTCCTAAGAGCCCTTCGTTAGTTTTACAAGTCCTCTTCTGAATAAGGAGAGGTAACAAGGGAATTTTGGGGTCACACTTCTGGGTTTTGGCATCTACAGATGCAGCATGACAGACCTACTGTTTCTCCTGCTCCTACAGAGAAGACATAAGGCCTACATGTTTTATTTATAAAATTTAGAGGCTATCAACTCCTAATGACTCTCGATGGTTTACAATTAAAAAGAAAAGGTACAAAAATCAAAAAGAGATCAGGAATGCTCCAAACACAAACATGTAAACAATGGTTCTGGGTTAAAATTCAATAGGGGCCTAATCTTCCCCCTGCCCCAAGACCTGGAAGAAATGCCAGGCCCTTAACAGCTTCCTGGAGGTCTGGATGGGAGCCATTCAGATCTCTAAGGGATATAATTCCAGAGGGCAGGCTACGTGGCAGAGAAGCACTCTTCCTGGATTCAATTAGATAACATTGCTTAATTGAGGGGACCTGAAGCTGTGGACAGCAATAAATAGGTAAACTGGAAAAGCAATGGATAACAGCCAGACTTGACTTCCAGTGGAGACATGGCAAGTTACACATATCTCCATAGAGAGCAGAGACAATGGCAAAGAGTGAAGAACTGGTGAGTTGACCAGTTCTTTGGAACAGACAAGGAGAAGATGGGAGATCACTCACATGTGCTCTGGATAGCTGCTCCTTGTATAGAGATTGCAAGACAGCAGTATCACGTGGTTTTGGGTGCCAGGAGACAAAGGGGTCAATCATTAAGCCTTACAATTGCAGCAAAGCCTTTTAAAGGCCACTAAATTTACTAATCTCATTTCGGATAATAATCAATGATTTAAAAAAAAAAAAATCGAAAAAGTCAGATTTTATTTAAATTGGATTTTTTTATTATTTTTATCAAATTTATTTTAATAAAATGCTTTTGGAGTAAAAAATCTATCTAAATATAGTTTTCTATTCAAGATACATTAATAATTTAGTTTGTTGTATGAAATGGAGCTTAGTTATGTAGCATGAGGCTGTATATTCTGCAATATTTTACATTTTTGGTAAACTCATTAAATGAATCCAAGCTCTGCAAGCTAAGATAACATGCACTGCACTGATGCATTCACACAATTTCACAGTAACCATGCGATAAATCATAAAACAAAGTTCAGGAATATTCCTTTATCTCATTGTTTTGCAAATCTATGTACACTACAAACTGTATGATTGTTTGAAGAGAAATGCATCTGTACCAGACTCTAGGTCAGTGCTTCTCAACATTTGTGTGAGGGCGACCCCCGTCACACAAACGTTCTGCGCATGCGCGGCGCTGCGCGCATGGGGGCGGGGCCCCATGTGCGGCGCGCATGCGCAGCGGCGCCCCATGTGCGGCGCGCATGCGCGGCGCCCCATGCGCGGCGCACGTGCACGGCACCGCCCCCGTGCGCGGCGCGCATGCGTGGGGCCGCCTGCATGCACGGCGCGTGTGCGCGGCGCTGTGAAAAATGGCGGATCGCCGCCTTTGGCGACCCCCAAAAAATGGGCGATCGACCCCAAATGGGGTCGCGACCCATAGGTTGAGAACCGCTGCTCTAGGTGTTTTAATTAAATAAAAGAATTTGAGCAGTTCTCCAACTATGCGTGATTAACCTATTAACCTAAAATCGATTCTGATATTGCTCTTTTATAACCTGACAGCTTATTATTCTAAATAGGAAACCTTCGTTTTGTTTGCAAATAATAATATTAAAGATTCTAACTACCAGCAAGAATGAGTCCTTACATTTAAAGAGCACCTGTCATTTCAGATGCATCATGGCAGCGCCTGTTAGCGGGCATCCACTCACCTGCTGCCCGTCACGTCCCTCACCTTGTTGTGTCACTACATCATCAGCTGTCCCATTAAAGTGAACGGGACTGTCATTGAGTCAACAGCAGGTCTGAGGACAAGCCGCTGAGGGACAAAGATGACAGTTGCTCTTTAAAAATTATGATTTAAATCGAGTTGATTTAAATCAAGCCTTTTTACTAGTGATTTAAATAATGGAAGCAGAAATTAGTAAGCACAACAATAATATTAGTAATGATGTTGGCTTCTAGGGTAAAATAAGTTTAAATGATGCTAAAGAAAGAATAATAGATGTGAAACATTTTTGCTTGATGCAGAAATTAGAAATATTGGATTTAAAAAAAGTGGGAATTATAAGATTATTAAGGTGTTTATTAAAGTGGTAGACCAAAAGAATAACCCATATAAAAATTCTTTACTGAATATACAAAAGAAGCTGGCTTTAAAAATTAAAGGGGAAATGCAAATGATATACCATTAAAATGATCTGGATGTCTTTTCATTGAATTTACAAAAGAGGCTTAATAGCCTCAACAAAGCCTATGCAATGGGCCAAAAAAGAATTGATAAGTGATCAATTCCTACGACAATATTTGAATGAACTAAAAATTAATATTTTCAGAGGTGAATCGAAGGGATATAAAGTTGATTTTTAAGGTTAAAATAAGACAGTTTATTGAAATTCTGATAACCCTTTACAGACTTTTTGCTGACACTAGGACTGAAAAGCTGATGTCTTATATATTTGCTTAAAGCAATGTTTCTCAACCTTGACAATTTTAAGGCATGTGGACTTCAACTCCCAGAATTCCACAGCCAGCAATGCATGCTGTGGAATTCTGGGAGTTGAAGTCCACATGCCTTAAAATTGTCAAGGTTGAGAAACACTGGCTTAAAGGGATGCATTATGGGAAGGAGAAATTATCTGTAACCTTATAGGTGAAGAATTACCAGATTTATACTTCTTGTGATAAAGACTGGAAATCACCTCCTTATATATTTCTTTTCTTTTTATTTCACTCTTTTTTCTTTTCTTTCTCTTTTAGATTTTTTTTTTTTGCACTTCTTATTCTTTTTTTTTTTTTTTACATTCTTCTGATGATGGGAATGGAGCAGGCAGAAAATGCCTCTTCATGACTGAACCTGGAGAACGGAACCCTTGTCAGTCAAGTGGAGTGCTGATTTACACCAGCTTACCAGATACTTAGGAACTGAGGGCAGGGCAGCACAAGGAAATACTCAACAACTTAATAAAATGGCCATCAACGCCCCAATTAACAACTAAAAGCCACACACAACCAGCTTCCACATAAACACTATGCATAGAACAGCCCAGAGCATCCATTTTTGACTGAGAGAAGTTCCCTGAGGATGAGCTCCAGCACGAGCCAAAAGCTTGGAAGACTATAAACCTCTAATCCCGATGTCCGACTCAGATTGGATCCTGCAACATTATCCTGGGACACGTATATTTGCC
Source organism: Crotalus tigris (assembly GCF_016545835.1). Classification (NCBI taxonomy): domain Eukaryota; kingdom Metazoa; phylum Chordata; class Lepidosauria; order Squamata; family Viperidae; genus Crotalus; species Crotalus tigris. Next base: position 883,703 of record NW_024096600.1, read on the forward strand.
TTCATTTGCGACATTCTTCTCCCTTAATTTACTTTGTATTAGACTATATTATTGTAATTAATTTTTTTAATAAAAATGGTATATAATTAAAAAAGAAAAATAATGGATAACAAATTATCAGTCAAAACTCAGGAAACAAGCAGAAGGTAGAGGAAAATGTGAAATCAGAGCTGACACAGGGTACTTATTTGCTGAGTACGAAGAAAGAGGACGTACAAACAGAAAATACACAACCAATTATAAATGAAGAAAATCATTCTGGTTACTTTTAAAGATACTAATTATTAACTCATTAGTGACTTGAGTTTTATATCTGCTAATTAAAAGATACGCATCTGGCTATGTCAAGTGAGGAGTTGCACAATATTATTGGGTACTATATTCACTCTTCGAGCTGACATTTATTTAAAAGTATTCAGGGGTTTTCCGTAAATCACCTGCATGCATCTCTGGCAGTTTGAGGGACAGGAAAGGACCAGGGCTCACAACCAACAAGTAATGGTGAAAAGAAAGCAGGCATCTAAATTCAGCCTTTTTTCTGTCAAAATATAGCAGCTAATTATTTGCAAGCTGCTACAGATAATACAGCAAAATATGATTTTAATCATTGTTCCTCTTCTATAAGATCTTTTCAACACATTCTATCTATAGAGGCGGATACCTTTGAGCCCATTGTTCAAAAATATCCTTCGCTGTGTTCACTGTTAAAATATTTTGCTTCATTTGGAATTATTAAGTCAAATTTAAGTCTTCTTCTCCTTTAATTATAACTGTTAGTTCCTTCTGGTCTCCTCTAGCGTCCAACCTTCAAAGTCTCATCCTATCATGTTTTATTTTAAAGAATTCAAGATAAAAACATTTTCCCATGGGAAGGATTTTTATAATTAATTCCAAAACCTTATTTCAAATTCATCTGAATCCTTAATCCATTTATAACACCCCAAACTCAAAGTTCTTATCACCCTTTTGGACTATATTAAAAATATTTTTAAAAGTCTTTTAACTTGTATTTAAAACTTCTTCTGCTAAGGATTGAAGAAAACTCACCTGGTGCTATAAAACTTGTCGATCCCAAGGTTCCTAATAGCCGAAAAGCAACAAACAAGCAATTTCTGAAAGTGATTAGAAAAGGAAGTGTGCAAACCCAATGTCATTTTGAAGGCAAGCCCTATAAATATTACTGTATTGTGGTCTCCTTGCAAGGAGCAACTGTTTGGAGCCCTTGTGGGTAATCTCAAATCCTCTCCTTGTTCACAAAGGAATTACAATGAGATGGCCTACTCTTTCATTCCACCATGGTTTTCAGCTCCAAGTTGACTATTTCTTCCCCAGAAGTCATAAGATAATAACATTCCATGGACAACCTTCAGGAAAATGCTGCACCACCATGCAGTCTCCTAGCTTCTCTTCTTAAAAATTGTTAGCAGCGTAAAGGGTAAGTAAGGCATCTTAACATGTTATATCTGGAATGGATTCCCAACATGGCTGCTTCAATCTATCCATACAAGCATTTAAAAGTAGAAGTGTGTGTAATTTCTATTTCCAAGACTGTATCTACTCCCCAAATCTCCGCCCACCAGAAAGACCATTGTAAAACAAACCCATCAATGCACCCCATCTGCTGATCCAGGAAGATGATATTGAAAGATGCTAAATGATCCTTATTAAACTGATATAGTTGCACTTCCATAAACCACTTCTCATCAAAGATAATTCGCTAAGATAATCAAAGCCATCTAAGCCCTATACCCTGGCAAAAAGCCACAGCTAAATAAGCCCAGTTAATCAGTCCGTCCAGATATACCATGATCTGCAGGAGTATCACATATATTTGGGACTTGCTAATAGTACCTAAGGTGGTGCAATGGCTCCGCAGTTAAGACCTGGGCTTGTCATCTGGAAAGGCGACAGCCCAAGTTCAAGACCTGAGCCACGCACCGCAGGGTGAGCTCCTGTCCTCACCCTAGCTTCTGCCAATGTAAACGTTCAAAAACATGCAAATGCAAGTAGATAAATAGGGACCACTTCAGTGGGAAGGTAACAGCACTCCATGACATCATGCTGGCTATATGACAGCAGAAACATCTTCAGACAGTGTTGATTCAATGGCCCTTCAAATGGAGATGAGCACCGCCCCCATAGTTGGCAACAACTAGTGGAGTAAAATCTGCAAGGACTCCTAACTTTAACTCTAACCCTAACCCTTACTTAACAGTACTTAATGTCCAGGTCAATGGAATATAATATATTAAGTGGCAGTTTTATTACTGTCTCCTTAAGGTAGGAAGGGGTAAACCCCTCTCTCCAGGAAGCAGTGGAGTTGGGAAGGTTCATGGGAGACCTGGCTGGGACAGTAAGCAGGTGTGGGGCATGTGGGGCAGCTCCATGTCCCTGCCCTAGCCTCGCCCCAAAACTAGGGCTTATTTTTGGGGTAGGGCTTATATTAGGCCTACCCCCCAAAAATCAAGGTAGGGCTTATTTTCAGAATAAGACTTTCAGGGAAACATGGTATATCCACAAGGAATGCTATAGATTGCTCATACCAAATCATTAACTGCTCTGTCATCCTCTTTCTCACATCCTCATAGAATAGATGCCTCAGTATGAAAAAGCAGTGCAAACTTACTTCACATATATAAACAGTAAAATCTATGAAGTAAGCATTCTTAGCTTGGGCATGTTGCTCCAAATGTGTTTTATTTCATGTTCAATACAATTCACTCTGAATTTACCGCTATTTACACTCAAGCTGTTGCCCCTTCTGTGCTCAAATTCTCCATTAAATGGAACAGCAGAACAACTGGCTAAACAGTTGCCATCTCCATCCAATCTACCAAACCTACTCTATTGCACACTGAAGACAGAGCTGGAAGAGATAAGCTCCCTATGCTTTCCCTCTACCAGACACATGACTCAACAGGCTGGACTAAATTATCTTGGACTAAATTCTGGATGATAATGTTCTAATTGGCAATGATAAGTTTAATTTAATCTTTATCTCCCGGATATATAGCAACTTACAAAACATAAAAGCTTATTATTCTATTTTTTGTTTTAAATAAACATTAAAGAGTAAAGAACAAACAGCTCCAGATCAAGACTTTATGCTCACAGAAACATGTCACAATTGATGTAGGAGGGGTCAAATGTATCATCAGTCATGAGTCATTTTGTACCCACAAGAAATTTAAGTCCAGCCCACCTTGAATTCCTTTCTATTCTTAACTCCTGCTAATTTCCTTTAACTGTTCGTAGTTCAGATTAATGTAGAGAGTTTATGCTTACAATAAATCTTTATACACATTTGAACTGTCTGGATCTCCTGATTTCCTTGGTGCTTGACAATTGGCTTCTCACTGACACAACTTTCAATGGAGATGTGCCAAAAATATATAAATAATCAGATAAAGAAATCTTATTAAAATTATATTGACTGTAATAAATATTGAACAATCACAAGTACATAAATGGGACAGTCTCTATCCAACTACTCCAAACCTGTTGATGAATGCCCATCAAAATTGTGGATGAGAAGAGATTTTTCTCCCTCCATATACAGTTGACAATAACAGCTCAATCAGTTGAACATATTAACTGCATTTTACATATCCTTCAAGAATATCTGCAACCAAGTGAATGTTATAAGAGATAAGATTTCAAAAAATATATCTATATAGAGACTTACTATTTTTTTCTTCTGGGATTTTAAATCTTCTAAGGCTTCATCTAGAAAATAAAATTTATAATAATATTTTAATACTAATGTGACAAGCATATCCACATGCACAATAAAGAAAATATTGGATACAAAAGTTATTTTATTCATACCCTGATCAGGTTAAAAGTCTAATGGAGTATTACCCATTCTCTTCTGGCTAACTGATGGGATATTGTATAAGAAACATCATTATTCATAATGAATAGCTTATCGTTTTTGCTACAAGTGAATATGGTAACTTCGAGTTTTTATGCAATGCTCTATTAAGTAAACTATTATTAAAAGTAGTATTGTTTTCACATGTCATAATATCTTTATAACCAAGGCAAGAAATTAAAATTGATATGAAGCTACTATCACAAAAACATTATATACTGGGAAAAGAACATGTCAAGATAAATACAACTGAGCTGAGAGGCTTAATGCATGCAAGATTTATGCCAAGGGCACCCACATAACTTCAAATTCTGGAATAAACAGCTTGTTACAATCTATTCAAATGCAGTAGACTAGTTATAAACAGAATGTTAAGATAACTTAATTATTACACGCTAAATGAAGTCGGAAAGGTAGTTTTACATCACCAGTTAGACAAGAAGTTCCAGAAAAGGGATCGAGTAAACCATGAGGTCACAAAAGCACTGCAAAAATGTATATATTCCTCCACATACTGTTTTGAGCTCCTTTGAAAAGGGTTGTTCTATACCAAAACTTTGATTATTGATTAGTTGTACTGTACAAATATCACAACTTCCCTTTTCCCAAAACCACAGAATTTTAGTTTTAGTTTTAAACCATCAGAATTAGGAACACATCATAAGAACTTAAGTAACATGCTGAATTCCTTTCGGATTAAACTCCTTTCTATAATAAGATTACTCCTGCCGACAATGTCTTAAAATATTTGCCTGCAGAAAACTCAGCCAACTCTCTTTAAATGAACAAGAAAGCATACACACACCAACTTGAAAGCAATGCCTGAGACTCATTTCTCAGTAGAAACAATTTGAAATTTTGCTTAAAAGTATATTTTTGATGCTCCTGTTTTGAAGTATATTTTTTTATATTCCTTCTCCTCGCCCAGTTTGGCTGAAGAGATTATTGCATAAATTGTTTAATATGTACATCAACTGGAAGTTTTTAGGCATCACCTGCATTAGATCTAAATATCTCAAAAATGTAAACAAAGGATTCAAAAGGTTTTCTTTGGAAAAATGAATTATGTTCAAGAGTAACATTTGCAACACTTTTGCCTTCAAATTGTGACAACTGCTTGGACAAGCCCCTGCAGTTTTCTTGGCCAGATTTCAGAATTTTTCAGATTTTGCCATTTCCTATTTATTAAGGCTAAGAGAGAATGACTATTCTATAAAGAATTCATTTGAATATATTTTAATAACAAGTTTTAAAGCATCCTTTAAATATATTGTACTTTATTTCAACTTTAGTACTTTATTTCAACTTGCTGTAAATTCTTAATGTTCTTTAAGGTTATTTAAGAGCAGATAACCTGTTGGCAACAGCCTATTGGGTACATGCAACTCTCCAACCTTGTAGCCATAAGAGGAATTATGTATATGCATTCAGTGCCTGGGGATACCAAACCACCCCAGTTAAAAACAACACTAGAAAAAAAAATCACTCTGGCCATGTTTACGACGTCATGGCATCTGTGCCCTGCTCCCTGTGCCAGCCTGTACCAACAATAGTAAATAATAGTAAAAATAATGTAATAGTAAAAATAGCTGTGCAGCGCATAAAATTTAATCTGCAAAAGATGTTTCACACAGAAACTGCTTTTCCTATGGATCCTGGGAAAAGGCATAGTTACTTTAAGATGCTACAGATATGTGCTGCATATCTGTTTCTGCTTTCTCCAAAGCTTTTTTGGCAATCAGATCTGAAGGACTAGTAAAATAAAGTGCAGCCACTCCTGTGTTTGAAGTTTACATTATGGCTTGTCAAGAGGTTAGTCCCCTCACATTACGGTAACTCTGATCAATCCCCTTTCTTCTCTACAGTCTGCTAATTGCAGTCAAAAAAATTATAATAATAAGTGCTGTTAACTTCAAGGAGACCGAATTTTTTTTTTTTTTTTTTTTACTGTCTGATAATATGCTGCTTTGTTATGGAGCTTATTTGGTCTCACACTGAAGGTTGAAAGCAAAATGAAAGATTGCAAATCACTTTCAACCTTTATTTAAAATCTCCAGTTTTGAATCATATACAAGGAGACAATTATATGAGAATATATACAAATCAGCATCAGAATGAAAATGGTTGTCCTGTTTATGAACAACTGATGACTGCATCGTTTTAATTGTTTTAATATTTTGTATCATTTGTATGATTGTTTTATGCTATGGTTTTTGATATTGTTTATGTTTCAATTGTAAACCTCCCATAATCACAAATATGGGAATACTCTTCAAGGTTAGCCCCATGTAGAGAGCATTGCGGTAATCCAAACAAGAAATGGCCAGTGTAGGTGACTGAACACTGATCTCATGATCCAGAAAAGATCACACATTATGAAAATCAAAACAATTTGCATATAGAAGAAACAGATATTAGAAACTTTTGTGTAGGCAAATAAAAATAATGTGCATTTGATTACCTATATTTCATGTTCCTCAGCAAATGGGCAATGGATGATCATATGTACTAGTACAGTGGTTCTCAACCTTTTTAATGCCGCGACCCCCAACCGGTCGTAAGTCGAGGACTACTCAACCGGTCGTAAGTCGAGGACAACTCAACTGGTGCAGCACCATTTGCAGAATGGGACTTTTGGCGGGCTCAGCAGAGACAGCCTGGACAATTCCGATTGGCTTTTGAAAGCCAATAGAATTAGACTCTATTCAAGAGAGTCTATTCTATTGGCTTTCAAAAGCCAATAGAATAAAAGGGAGTAGCACAGCTAAGGAAAAGGGGAAAAAAATGGCGGACTGCGTTGTTTAGCGACCCCCGTGAAATGGTCGTTCGACCCCAAATGGGGTCCCGACCCACAGGTTGAGAACCACTATACTAGTAAATAATAAGGCTGAGTAGATTGAAAACAGCTTGGTAAATCCTTTCACTTACTCCAATAGATAAGCAAGTGTTCCATGCTAGGATATTCCATGAAAAACATAAGGATTGCAGACTGGTGTGCACCAATGCACTATATACTATATAAGGAACTCTGACTTGATACCAACCAAATTTACAAGTTTTCCTTTGGATATGCAGGGTCTTACAAATAAAACAGAATTCTTCTACTTTTATTAACACTAATTTTTGTTATTAATACAAGAGTAAAACCCAAACTACCTTGAAAAAAATAATTGTAGGATTTAATTTTATTCTTAATTTTTGAAACAATACTAATATAATTCAGTTTTATGACTGAATGTTTAATAAGCAGGTAATTTTATTACATTCAGTGACTCATACTTTACACTGATTGTTCATTAATCCCAATTTAAGTTTATGAATAAAAAAAAGTTTGGCATTTAAGATGCTTGGTGCTTAATACCTGTATACATTTTACAGAACAAAATAATAGCACAGACCATGCAAGAATATGAAAATAGCATATTCTGTAACTATTTGTATCTTTTCCTCAGGATCACTAGGCTGTCTTACGCTATAATTAAATGCACACACACAAACATGCATACACACGCACGTGCACACACACACACACGCACTTACTATACACAGAAATTTGGACTATATGGCCTAAAAAACCAAAATGAAGCAGGAGAATGACTTAACAATTTCTGCCAGTCTAACAATTTTGCATTGCTAACAGAGTCTTCAAACAACCAAAACAATGCCAAAACATGGACATCATCATATATATGGATATGGTAGGAGGAGGTGGAAGGAGTTATAACAGCAAAGACATGGCCAAGAACTGATGCAATTTCCAAGTTAAGCTAAAGCAGAAGAAGAAAGCCAACCATTTCCCATGATATAATCTTGAGCATATACCCAACATTTTCAAGGAGAACATCAACAATCACTTTGAAGTTCAAACCTCATTCAACAGGAACCAGAGAAACTCTGGAATGAATTTAAACAAGTCATTAAAAATGAATGTGAAAAGAGATTGCCAAAGATAAAAACAAAAAAGCAAAAGAAAGCACACTGGATATCAGAACAAACAGTGGAAATTGCCAAGAAGAAAAGCCAAAGATTTCAGGAAGGAACTTAACAAAGAATTTCAAAAAAACTGTTAGAAGAGACAAGAAACAGTATTATAACAATATCTGTAAAGGCCCTGAGGATGGAAAGAAACCTGAAAAAACAAGAAAAGTCTTCCAAAAGTTCTCTAAATTTCAAAGATAAGATAACCTTTATTGTCATTTTTATATTGTGGGCACGATGGCACACATCAAAAACGAAATTTAGTTGCCTGCTCTCAAAGTGAAACACATACATGATACACACCTACACATACTATGAACAACATATGTATAGACCCACATCCCTACATATACGTAGCAAATAAATATTAAATATTGTCCATCTTGAATATATAACGGAAGGAGGAAGCCTGAGAGTTCGCAAGGTTAATGCTGTATGGAATCTGGATGTTTTGCTATGGATACCACGAAGCCTCCTCCCAGAAAGTAACAAGGAAAACAGGTCGTGAAGAGGATGTGTAGTGTCCCAGATAATCTTACGGACCCTGCTCAAGCAGCACTTCTGTGCTATGTCCTGGATGGGAGGGAGGGAACTGCCAATGATCTTTTCGGCCATTCGCACCACTCTCTGCACTGCCTTCCTGTCTGCAGCAGTGATGCCTCCAAACCAGACTGTGATGCTGTATGACAGGATGCTCTCGATCATCCCCCTGTAGAAAGTGGTCTACAATAGAAATCTCAAAATCAAAGACATCTGTTCACAAAACCAAATCAGCCCTCCATTCATTACCAAATTGGAAGGTTACAAGAACTGAGGTAGTATCTACAGAAATATGGCAAACAATAGAAGAATAAATAAATCATAAACTATGACAGACATGTCAAACACAAGGCCCGGGGGCTGGATGCGGCCTGTGAAATGGTTTCATGTGGCCCACGAAGCCATCCTGGAAACAGTGAGGGAACAGCCCCCACTGCCTTGGCCCTGGCCCAGGCTGGCCAGGAGCCAATGTACAATTTTGTGGTGGCCATCTATGCTGAAAGGCATTCAGTCTTAGCTCCACAAGGCCGTCCAGAAACAACGAGGAACCAGCCCCTGCTGTGTTGGCTTCCCCCTGGGTACATGCTGGGGAGGTGTCACCCTTTGTGAGGAATGAAGAAATGCACCATGCCTTGGCGCTTGCCCCGGTCTCATCCCCATCTGCCAGAGACCCTCAGATCTGTCCCACTCCTGCCCAGGCTCCCACAGGCACCCACTCCATTCACGCCCACCCAGTAGGCCGCACCCACCCTGGCAATATACCCCCCCCCAAGAGCAACCGCAATGCTGATGCAGCCCTCAATGAAATTGAGTTTGACACCCCTGAATTATGACAACAAATCTGGAAAACAATACAGTGGCCAGCCAATTGAAAGAGGTCAATCTATATTCCAATAGCAAAGAAAAGAATAGATATGCAAACTATCATATAATATCTTTAATTTCAGATATTAGCAAAATAATGAATAGGTATATTCAAAGCATATTAGAGCTCTACAAGGGAAGAGAGATGCCAGATATTCAAACTGGTTTTTGAAAAGATTGAGGAGCATGAGACATTATTGCTGATGCATGCTGGATAACTGACAAAGCCAATTTACTCAAAAGAGGTCAACATATACTTCATTGATTATACAAAGGCCTTTGATTGTGTCAATTGCGTCAAGTTTTGGAATTTGCTTACAAAAATGGAAATCCTAGAATATCTCATTTCTTCGTACAAAATCTATACGTGGGTCAGGAAGCCATAGTCCAGAATACAGCAAAACAGAGTAGATTTAGGTTGGCAAAGGAACGAGACAAGGCTGTATATGAAGAGGAGAAATGCCAATAACCTCCATTCTGCTGATGACACTACTCTTATAGCCAAGAATCTACAAGCAAGTCAAGGAGCCCAGTGAAAAATTGAACTAAAATGAAATACGAAGACCAAACTCATAGCAAGAGGTACAATACTTAGTTTTAGATTTGACAATGAAAACACTGAAATGGTAGATAGCTTCTGCCTTTGAGGATCAACTATCAACAGTAAAGGAAGCATCTGTCAAGAAATATGCCTGACTAGTACTTGGTAGAGTAGCCAGGAAAGCTCCCTCCAAACACAAAAACTCCAATTCCAACTGTGGTCATAAGTCAAGGAAGACTTATAGTAGTCACTGCACCAGTTACCAGAGGTTTCCATACCCAGTTCAAAATGCTGATATTGTCTTACAAAGCCCTAAATGGCATAGCACTAAGCATCAGATTCTGCTTTGCCAAAATTGACACTAACTTTCCAGGAAGATTATCGTGAAAAAGCATATTTAGGTGAGATGAGGAGCACATTGACCAAGTAGCAGGATTTCCCTTTTGCAGTTCCTATAATCTTGCATTTAATAAAGTTGTTAATGCTAGCTATTCCACTGTAACCAGAAGTGAATGTTTTGGATGACCACATGGTCTATTTCTATTAATTGTATGTCTTTCTATTTTTTTTTAAAAAAGCTGTATTTTTACTTTGTTATAACCAACTATAGACTTCAGATTGTGTGTTTAAAAAAATCTGTGCAAAACAAATAATAAGCGATGTACAGTATAATAAAGAGGGCAATACAGCATAGCAAAAGAGAACATTGAATCCCAAGATACATTACCAGCATGGACTGACCAATTTTGTCACTTAAAAAGTATAAATTTTTTTTTTTTTTGCTCTGAGAGCTGAAATATATTTGGTATAATAAATCTAAATTATGGAAAGACACATGCTGTATAATAGAAAATATTCTTTATTGTACAATCATTTTACTAATCATCTCCACAATATTTTATATTCATTTTCCATTTTATAGCCAAATGAAAGACTGTATAACATATCTGGAAAGCTTTAAAAATGTTTCTAATGGTACCATTCTATTTACAAATTTTTTGCTACAAAACTACTCTATAGATAATGTTCACTTACTGATCACTTGTCCAGTGACCATTCAAAGTTACAATAGTATTGAAAAAATAAATTTAGACCAACTTTACAGTGGAGTGGAGACACTGGAGAGAAAGGGATTTCAAAGGAGTAATTTGCTCTTCTGCACATCGAAAGCAATGAGTTCACAATAGCAGTGGAAAAGGGTCAGGCAAAGGAGATATTTTCTACAGAAATCATTTGCTTTTTTTTCCTCCCCCAACCCTCCCAGAGCAAAGAGATTGGGGAGGAAGGAATTTCAAGAGAATAAGCTGTTTGCATAGCATGCCCATTGCTTCCAGCCCAAGGCAGTTGGCACACCTGCATTGCTTTTGATGTGAACCAGACAGTAAACAGGCACTTGAGCATTCCAAAGGGTGGGGTAGTGGTTAGGGGGCAAATAAAGACTGAAGGTGTGAAATTGAGTAGTCTTGTCTCTTTCCAGCCACAAAGCACAATCATAGTCACACATTTTTCCACTTAGCAACCACTTAGGGGCAGATTTGTTGTTTCCAATTAGGGTCATTAAGTGTGGACTACCTGTAAACAATGTCACTCTATTAATAACATGTTTATTCTTACAAGATCTAGGGGGGAGGGGAAGAAAAATATGTATAAGATACTCACTATTTCTTTCTGTTCTTTTTGAAAAAAAGAAGATGAGGAGTGTTCTTATAGACCAAACACTAAAGAGAAGAGAAAAGTTAGAAGATAAAAGAGAGAAAGAACATCCAATATTAAAATCTAGACAAGAGCAAACCAAACATTGTCATTGCTTGTAAGAATTTAACTATTATCTATAACATATCATAACTAATCACAATTTTAATAAAAAAAGATAATGCCAAAAAAAGTCCTGTGCATAGATAACCACCTTATTTCATGTTATAAGTTCATTGAATGGACTTGTTTCAAGCGAGGACATTAAGACAGCAAAATTTGTTATTAGAGGCAAAGACTCTAATTAGATTGGAGTGCAAAAACCAACTGCTTATCCATTCCCTATCTTAATAAAATGGGATCTAGTTAAGGTACTCTAAGGAAGCAAGATATCCTGCCTCAGACTTTGGGACTCTGTTGCATTTATACTTGGCTTTATTGAAGCTCCATTACTATATGTCAACTAAAACCAAAATTTAAGACAAGTGGAGGGTAATACAGTTTCTATGTTTCTCCGTTTCTTTTACTGAAACACTACACATTTATACAAACAAGATAAAGGGTTTCAGAAATTTCTACAAACATGCAGTTGCCAACTTTTGTTTATGGCGAACCAAATAGCAAGCACTTTAGTATAAGTAAAACTGATTCACCCTTGTGTTGTATTTGAAATTACAAATAAGGTGACAATGTTGAACAGCTTTCAACTTTCAACTGCCACCAAATGTAATACTTCATTTTAGCCATCTCAAAATACAGACCAATTAACAGGAAACCATAGTAAGCTTTCAGAATCAATATTTTTCCAAATTGTTTTACTTGTTCACCCCTGGATGGCAGAAATCTAGACATCCATTAGATTTGCTGCAATCTTGAAGCCATCCAAACTGATACTGTCTCTCCAGAAGTGTGCCATTTCCAGAAAGCGTAGCATCCGAAAACATTCTGGATTTTTTTTCTCTCTCTATGTAAGTAAGTATACTTCTAGTGAGCCTATCAGTATCCAGAGTCCGCACTAGTACTTGGGCTACAATATCTGAAGTCAAAAGAATTAAATCCAGCATATATTATGGGGCTTAAACAGTACAATCAAAGCAAGGTTCTGCAGAGAAAAAAAAATGTTTTTACTGGAATGTAGGAAATGGTACTCAACAATACAGAAGAAAACATAATATGATCGTAGTACCCTTTTCTAAAATGTTTTTAAAAAATTAAACATTTTTGCCATAATAAATAAATAAATCTAAAATATTTAATAAAAATACTTCAAAAAATAACATAATTTTGAAACTGTCAAAGTTTTCTGAAGCGGGAAATTTTCAGATCCTGATCTCTGAGTAGCCCTAATTTTAACTCTATAAATCGCAAACCCCTTTTTTGCCTATTCGCAATACATAAAGAGCTTTACGTATTAAAGTTTGTTAGGAGTCTTAAATATTTCTGATAGTTCTATATTTTTCTTTTCATTTATATTTGGCAATTCTATAGATGTTTAGAATTTAAAAGAAGCTAAGCTGAACATTTTAGATATAAATAGCAAAAATACTGAAAATGTCTTCATTATCTTATTTCCAAAACTAATTTGAATGCATGCATTAAGTTAGGCAGCAAACATATTCCTGAAAGCCAGCAAACTTTGCCAGCACTGGTAATACTATCAGATCCCTGGAGAGTAGCCCAAGGCAGCGTTTTTCTAGGAACTGCAAGCCAGGAAAGGCAGGCACCATTTACTTTGCTTAAGACTCCAGAATTAGCACCAGATCAAACTACGTATTCCACATAGATTCGCATTTTGACTGAAAGAAAAAACAAGTTGTCAACAGTTAGCCATTCCTAGCAGGGAAAAAGCAACTGAGACTAATTCTTTCTGATCATGCAAAGTAGATAACCTACTACCACAGAAACAAGAAGAAGAAACAAAGGAGTAATATTTGGGGGTGTTCTTTTCCTTTCCAGAGGCTTTCTTTGAAAAATAGTAATTCATCCTCCTCATAAATAGGTGAGAGAAAACTGATCTGTATTCTATCCAATTACTGTTATGCTATAAGAAAATGTTGAGAGCAGGCAGGCGAGCAAGTAGATTAGAAAATAAGAGAAAATGGAGTTCTAAAAAGTCCCTATCCATGCTAACCAGGACTGTTAAGACTCAGGGTTCCTGGGTCTTGGTCTAATTATTCCAAGGGTTCCTATAACCCATAAGTCCTCTATGATTTCACTGACCTCATGCATTCCTGACAGTTTCTCGTGTAGTAATGCACAGTTGTGATTGCCATAAATACAATCAATGTATTTCTGTGTAAGAGACTCCAGAGTGTTTCAGGAGTCACCAAACATTAGTTTAGGACAGGGGTAGGCAACCTTGGCTCTTTTATGGCTCGTGGACTTCAACTCCCAGAATTCCTGAGTCAGCATAGCTGGCTCAGGAATTCTGGGAGTTGAAGTCCATGAGTCATAAAAGAGCCAAGGTTGCCTACCCATGGTCTAGCACATAGGTTACCAAACTTTTGGCTTGCATGGGCCGCATTGAATGAACAGGAATTATCTTAGGCTGTATATAAAATATGTAACATAGTTAATGTATATAAATCACATAATAGTATAAAACGTTTATGTTATTGTGGAGTTGTGTTACTAGCTTTCCAGGGTCGCATGCAGCCCAAGAATTGGACCCGCCTTGTCTAGAATCATATGCACACTCTGGCCAAATAGTTGCCCATTTTGTGTTGGACATTATTTTCTTAAGTCTCAAAAAACTTTATTTTCTTATTTTAAGCTCAAACAAAATATTTCCTTCCTAGCAGAAATTTACAAATGATGTGAATATCTTCTAAAAGCTATGTAGAGCATGAATTTTGTACCTCAGAATGGCTACTGTAAATCAAAAAGAGTTCTAAGAGTCCAGAACAACACCATGTAGAAAAAGCTGCAACTTTAGAATTATTTAATTTAGGTGGGAAAATTATCACTGGGGGACATAATACAGAAATATTAGATGATGCAAAAATATTATTTATTTCTTACAGTATTAGAAATTGGGATCATTGAATACGTTGTAGAATGGGCAATTCGGGACATACAAAGGGAAGTACGTTTTCTATGGGACATACACTGTGTCAATCATTCCTGTAAGATAGGGATAGCACTTCAGATGGTGAATACACAAATTAATGGAATATAAAATTATCATTATTTATTTGTTAAATTTATTTGCTGCCTATCTCGCAGCAAAAATTATATATTAGAGCATGTCTTGTTCAAAAATAACAACAGAAGGTATTATTGGGTGCAGAGATACCTCCATCTTGGAAAAGGGCGTTTATATTGCTGATTCCAAAAGAAGATCAAGATCTTACTCAACCAAAAAATTATAGACCTATATCTCTTTTGAATACAGATTATAAAAATTTTTCTAAAATATTGGCGAATAGATTGATGATTGTTTTGAAACAAGTGATTCATACTGGTCAATCTGGTTTTATAACTGGAAGATATATGAAAAATAATGTTAGACAAATTGTTGACTTAATTGAATATTTGGATAAACATAACCAGATTCCTGCTGCGTTGATCTTTTTAGATGCTGAAAAAGCTTTTGATCAGTTAAATTGGCAATTTTTGTTAAGAGTAGTAGAGGAGATGAATTTTGGGGATAAATTTTTGCAAGCCCTTAGGGGCATTTATCAACAACAATTGGCTCAAATTATAATTAATGGAGGATTAACAGGTTTTTCAAATTGGAAAAGGTACAAGACAGGGATGTCGTTATCTCCTTTATTGTTTGTTTTAACACTAGAAATCTTGTTAATAAAAATTCGTGAATCAACTGCAATAAAGGGAATAATGATAAATAAGAAGGATTATAGGTTAAGAGCTTTTGCTGACGACTTGGTAATTACCTTATCTCAACCGATTAATTCGGTTTTAGATTTGTTACAAATTATAACTCAGTATGGGCAAGTTTTTGGTTTTAAGGTTAATAATAATAAGACTAAAATATTACCTAAAAAAAATTGACTATTAAGGAAAAGGAAATGTTAGTTAGTTTGACTGGATTTGAAATTGTAAAAAAGGTCAAATATTTAGGGGTGTATATAACTGCTTCTAATGCAAAATTGTATAAAAATAATTATGAGACATTATGGATTAAAGTGCAAAAGGATTTAAACGATTGGAAAAAATTACAATTATCTTTGTTAGGAAGAATTTCTGCTGTTAAAATGAATGTTCTACCAAAATTTCTTTTTTTGTTTCAAATGATACCTATTCTGAAAAAAGATGTTAATTTAGAAGAATGGCAGAAGGGTATCAATAAATTTATGTGGGCAGAGAAAAAAACAAGAGTTAAGCTTAAGATTATTCAGGAGTATGTGAAAGAGGAGGACTTAAGATGCCTAATTTGAAATTGTATTATGATGCTGCGGCTTTAACATTGATTAGTGATTGGATTAATTTAACAAATCAAAATATACTTTTTTTGGAGGGATGGGATTTACTATATGGATGGCATGCTTACTTAATTTATAATAAGAAGGTAGATAGGGCTTTTAAGTCCCATATTTTAAGAACTGCTCTACTGCGTGTCTGGAAGAAATATTATTATAGATTAAATTATAAAATACCAATTTGGGGGATTCCTGGACACGCAGTAAAGGGGCTATCAAGAGGCGTGAAGTTGGATAGGATTTCTTATAATCAGTTGCTTAAACTGGAAGGGAAGGATTGGCAACTAAAATTGCTAGATGAATTAAGGCAAGAAAATATTGTTTACTCTTGGTTTCAGTATAGGCAATTGTTAGATGGAGTTTAGACCAAAAGGTTGGTTTTACTTTGGAAGATCAGAATTTGATAAGACAAATTAGAGATCAAAATCGAGCTCATATAAAGAAAGTTTATAATGTTTTAGTGGAATTGGATTCAGAGACGGAATTAGTTAAAGATTGTATGATAAAATGGGCTCAAAATTTTCAAGAGCCGATTTTATTAGATACATGGGAGGCAATTTGAGTTGGGAATGTAAAGTTTACTCAGGCTCAAAATCTACGAGAAAATTTTTATAAAATGTTTTATAGGTGGCACTTGGATCCACAGAAATTGTCTCGCATGTATCCTAATTTACAGCCTAAGTGTTGGAGATGTGGATGTTTGGATGCAACTTATTATCACATTTGGTGGATGTGTAAAAACATAAAAGCCTTTTGGATTAAGATTTGGTGGAACATTCAGAAGATTTTTAATAGAAAGATAAAGTTTTCACCACAATTATTCTTGTTAGGTATTATTGTAGATTGTGACACTAAAGAAACTATTTTAATGTTGAATCTTATTACGGCAGCAAGGTTACTGGTTGGACAATATTGGAAGAAAGATTCTTTCCCTACTGTAGAAGAATGGTTGCTTAAAGTTTCTAATTTAGCAGAAATGGCTAAAATTTCTGCTTATTTGAAGGATCACTCAAAAGAAAGATACATCTTGGTGTGGAGAAGATGGATACATTTTGTACAGAATAAATATGGCATTAGAAAGTATTATTTAGTTTTTGAATAACTTAAAAGTTTAAAATGGGAACTATTTATATTGTTAATTATGCTTTTGTTTGAAATTTTTCTTTTGTATTTGAGTTAAAGTATTTTAGGGATTTTATTTTTGTATAGTTGGATAAGCTTCGTTAGAATTTGTTTGTTTATCTCTTTTTTAACCCTGTAATCAGCTCTGGGAAGTAAGGGGGGAGGGTAAGGGGGAGGGGGGGATATTATATTATATTGTATTAAAAATTTGTATTAAACTTTTCAATAAAAAAAAATAACAACAGAAGGCTACTGGGCTTCCATATTCATTATGAACTTCTCAGAGGTCCTGCTTAGCCTATGGAAAAAACTGTTTCCTGACTCCTTGTCTACAAGATCTGGATAGCTGCAGAGACTTCAGGTTAACACACTATTTCAAGGAGAACCCATAGCATTCTTTTCAGCTCTTTCTGCATAATGTCTGTAAATATAACAGGAATGCTATGAAACAGGAATATTTTACTTACATCAGAGGAAATGCAAAAAGCGGAAGAGTCATAATAAATCGAGCAGTCCATTCATCAGGAAGGTACCACAAATAAATAACAAAGCAAATAAGAAGATAGAGAACAGATGAATAGAGGAGAAATCTTCCAACCCATAGCTTCTGCTGCCTCTGATTTTTCTCTCTGAACTCTTCCAGTGCCTGGATATCCTGTAAATATAAAAATATGTATATTTGAATATCTTGGCAGCATTTTAACTTTCTAAAAACTTTCATCTGAAAAATTAAGAATGAGATAATGTATTGAATAACATTCTAAACCTGTTTATGGTTTGTGTTCAGAAACATATGCATAACCCTCACTGAAGTACACATACGAAGGGGTGGGGCAGCATAGAGAAACATCTATGTAAGAAGATAGAGAGAAAAATGAGGTACTGAATATTTTACATTCTCCTATATTAAAAAGGAATAAATTATAAAGAAGAATTATCTTAACTTCAAAAATATCTAACATGCCTGTGGAAACTGCAGAAATCAGAAAGCTAAAAAGCTTGTAGTTTTATTTTTAAATATAGTATTATATAAAAATGAATAAAATATATTTGACTTGGTAGTCCTTGTTTAGCATCTGTCTCAGATAGCAAATATGATGGTAATAAATGCTAGTAAAAAAAATTCTGACAAATGCCCAGGTTTATGTCTAAATTTCTGCACCTGACAAAAACACACATTGGAGGGAGAATAATTTTATCTAAATGAAATGCTTCACAGTATTTCTCTCTCTCAGTCATGTGGCTCATTTAGCGGCCATGTCATCGGAACTAACTGAGGTTGCTAAACAAGGACTAGCTGTAATTATGAATAAGCACTAGCATACGTTAATCTAATATCTTAACTATTATTTTTTTATTACATTGTGGCACCAAGTCAGTGTTGACACCTGGTCACCCCTTGGGATAATCCAGGGGTAGGCAACCTTGGCTCTTTTATGACTTGTGGACTTCAACTCCCAGAATTCCTGAGCCAGCATGGCTTAGCTTGGAAACTCTCCCTTTCCCCTCAGCATGGCTGGCTCAGGAATTCTGGGAGTTGAAGTCCACAAGTCATAAAAGAGCCAAGGTTGCCTACCCCGGGCTAATCCATGCAGTTTTCTTAGCAAGATTTCAGAAATATTTTGCCATCGCCTCCTTCATAGAGCGCAGAGAGAGTATGACTGACCCAAACTGGATTTGTGTCCAAGATGGAATTAGAACTCATGGTCTCCCATTGTCTAGTCTGATACCTTAGCCACTACGCCAAACTGACTCTGGTAAGCATTACTTGCATACAAGCATTTTTACTAAATTTAATGGGTGAATTAATTTGTTTATCATCTGTCCCACTCTAGGACAAGGGAGTCTTTGGCAACAGTGAAGAAGGTTGTTGCTCAGTATTATCTTCTCATTTACTTCATTTCTTCGCCTTTTTATTTCTTCTATTTCCTATGCAGCGTCTATTTTATTTCCCCTTCCAAAACCACTTTCCTCCTAAAATTCAATAGCTATTCTCAAATAGCCTGCTCCTATCTAGAATGTTTATGCTTGCGACATATGCATGACACTCTAACTCAGGGATGTCAAACTCAATTTCACTGAGGCCCGAATCAGAATTGCAGTTGCCCTGGGGGGGTGGGTGGGTGTGGCCAGAGTGGGTGCAGCCTACTGGGTGGGCGTGGATGGAGTGGGTATGGTCTACTGGGTGGGCGTGGTCAGTTCTACATCATTCATGTCAAGGGTGCTTATGGGGGCCTGGGCAGGAGTGGGACAAATCTGAGGGTCTCTGGCAGAAGGGGGTGGGACTGGGGCAAGTGTCAAGATGGCCACCACAAAATTGTACATTGGCTCCCAGCTGGCCTGGGCCAGGGCCAAGGCAGCGGGGACCGTTCCCTCACTGTTTCCAGGATGGCTTCGCGGGCCACATGAAACCACTTCGCAGGCCGCATCCGGCCCCGGGCCTTGTGTTTGACATGTCTGCTCTAACTAATCATCCACAATTTTTTTTATATATTTTCCAACTTAAACTACATATAACACGATACCTGAAAAGATAATTAAAGCCTCATAACTCATAAAAACAGTATTAAAAGAAAATCCTACCTTATCAAGTTTTTCCAACACTTCTATAGTGGAAGCTTTTGCCTGCTTAAAAATGAAACAAAAAAGCTGTGAAAAAATTATAATAAATACTACCAAAACAAACAAAAAATAGAAATTTGAGAGATGGGGAGAGTTGTAATAATTTGAGTAATAGCAGACTGCCTTGCAAACATTTTCCTGCTTATATAACTTACTTCCCCAGTCACCTCATGCTAAGGTGGTATATTACCAAAGGTGCACATATGAAGAAGCATTTGTAGCACATGCACTGTAACTTTTCCCATAACTTTCTTTAACTGCCTCCACAGATCACATGAGAAAGAAATGCAATATGGTAAAGAAGCAGAACACTGCAATTTGCAGAAAGGGGAAACAATTTCTAAGAGAACAAATTGTATGACGTGTTGCTTGACACTGCATTTTTTTCAATAGCACACATCCTCAAAATCAATATTATGATGTAAAAGAACAGATCACTGAAGTAACAAATTTCACTTGACTGATTTGAGACCCTCCCAAATGAAGCAGTTTCCCAGTCCTCTTGAATCTTGAACAGGTTTGTCTAGTTATGCAGATTAAATCAATTTATTTAAAGATAAAATCTGTCCTCTTTATCTAGGTCTCTGGGAAGACATAGAAGCAAGATGATTTTAAAAGCTTGAAATCTATAAGTATAGGACATGGCTAAAAGTCTCAAGAAAACTTGTCACTGCTCCACTTGTTATCAGTGCTCCAATGAAGCTGAAACAAAAAGGGCCATGCCAAGACAGGTTTGAAGGAGGCCCTGCAAGCCATAGGATCCAACTATCAACACCAGCTTTCCAATAGTAAGAAAATAGAAAAGAAGAAAACAGGTTTGCTCTAACAGTCTAAGAAAAGCAAATATTGTAAGCAATCACATAAATAATATCTATGCCGAAAAGTTCTTCCCTCCCTTTCTCCCACATTCTCATGGGCAGACTTACAATGGAAAGGAAAATGTTTCAGAATGATGGGAACACAAGTGAACCCTTATATTCATCTTATCTCTTCACAGAAACTCTCACACAAACTTGTATCCTAGGCTCCTATGTATACATGTGAACCCGAATCTTTTTCTTCAACATTCTAATTGTTAAAAGAAAGAGGAAATTAGATTGAGGGATATCTAAAGATTAGATATCTAAATACATAAATTTCTAACCACTAAAATATCTAGATAATTAATAGATATCGATACATTCTTAGGGGCCAAATATGTTTAGACTCTGTGCCTCGGTTTTTTCCAAATATGCTAATCTTAACTGTGATCTTGCACACCCATGAAAAGAAGTTTATAAAAGCTTGTCTAAAGGCTCTGGAGAGAGGGGGAGGAAGGACAGAAAGGGAAGGAAAGAGAGAGAGAGAAAGAGTGAGAGAAAGAAAGAAAGAAAGAGAGGGAGGGGACTACAGAAAGCTGTTTGCAATATTAGTGTTTAGGGATACTTATTTAGTGATAGATTTCTATCAGGTTGAGGACAAATTTCAGTTATAGAAATTTCCAGACTCTACAGTGACAGTGCAGTAATCCAACTGCAGTAAATGTAAGTTCTTCTTTCCTTCAACAGTGCAATCAGTGCAATAAACTGGCAGTGTAGTATGCCAGAGAGACTTGAATTCAAAATCTCAATTCTGCCATGAAATTTGCAGGTGGCCCTTCAGTGACTCAGTATCTGTCAACCCGAACCTACTTCCCAGGATTAATGTGCAAATACATTACATTAATACTATAAATGCTGCACTGAGAGCTTTTAAAAAGAAGGGTGGGATATAAATGTGATGTGTACATAGCAAAAATATATATGCATATACACCCTATTGCATTATCTTCAACACTTCAGAGCCATACACATTTGCACATAAATAGAAAAAAATCCTTTTTTCTCTGTACAAAGAAGCTGCATTTAAATAGAAAGGTCTTTCTTAGATTATACAGATCTGAAAAATAAAATTTGCTTGCATTTAAAACTAAACATATTCCCCATACATAAATACAACCTAGTAACATCCATTTTTTTAAAGCAGGATTAATATTAAATTATGTTTTAAGTATAAACATGATTCCCGACATGTGATTTATACATTTTAAAGGCTGAGTTCATTATAAATCACATATATCTTCAAACTCACTATGCTTATTCTTGACTACCATCTCCAACTTGGAAATTCATTGATATGATTTGTGTATTCTTATCAAAGTCTTCTATGAGAAGCACTCCAAATTTAAAGAAGCAGGATATAAATGCTATTCTTGTTAATGATTCCGAAACGGGAGAAACTCCATAAACTATGCTGCTTGTTATATGTGGTCTCTCATTAAGCAGCTACATTCTCGTATTGCAAAACGCTAAAACGTAACAGATTTAACTTCATCCTTTCTCTAGACAGCTCCTTAGTTATTAGCAACTTATTTTTTTTTCTACATTACCTAGGCAGGGGTCTAATCCCCCACCCCCAGCCTGCAGCCCGGTACCGGTGTGTGGCCTGTTAGGAACTGGGCTGCGCAAGCAACGGGCAAGTGAGCAAAACTTCCTCTGCGCATGCTTTATTAAGATCTAGGTTGCACATGAAACCATCCCCTACCCTCCCCTCCAGTCATGGAAGACAATATTTCTTCCGAAACTGATCCCTGCTGCCAGAAAGATTGGGGACCACCGACCTAGGGCATCTCATTCCATAATAAATAGACACAATTTAATACTGCATAAAAGATATGCATAGCCTTCTGATTTTAAGAGATGGATTACATTCTGCAGTCCAAACATTCCAGCTGCTTATCTTCATTGGAAGACTCATCATACAAATAGAAATAACAGCAACCAATACATATGATTTTGATAAATACGATTCTGCCGTAGCTCAACTCACCAAGTTGTTCTACATTACAGAACAACTTAAAAATTCATCTGAGACACTCTCCTTCCTGCCGTACAAAAATATATACCTCCAATTGAGAAGATTTACTTACCCGCCATCTGGAAATGATTCCACCCATTGCTTTATTTGTGGAGATGGGTTGCTCTGGTAACTTAGAACCAATCTTGTAATGGAATTCACAGCTAGAAGTAAAGCATTTGTGTTTTTAATTAAAAATTCACCCACAGTGTAACTCTAAAAGTATTAAGATATTTCAAACTGTAATGACTCATCACTAACACACATAGGATAGTTTTCAAATACACTTATGAATTTTCACTTTACATATATATTGTTTGTTTTGTGCTAGAGTTTTCTGGGAATTTTAAATCATTAGGTAAAGTTTTCCAAATAAAATCCACTGTAAAATATCAAGTAGCCATGGAAACAAGATAAAGTTCCATCCTTTCTTTAATTAATACTAGATAAATAAAAATAAAACATTTACTACCAATTAGATGACTATCATTAGCAACTGCAGTTTTGAATGGAGAGTCTAAAAGCTGATTAATATTTCACTAGAATTTCAATGTGAATATTATGAACTTCATTCAAATCCCCAAAAGGCATTATTGAAATTAAAGACCTCCATCCGTGCAAATATGGCATAAGATGCAACAATGCAAATTAACTTGGTTATCCCCCCAAAAAAATATTTTAATGGCATTATGTTTCTTGGCATAATAATCAAGAATATCTGGGGCAGAAACAAAAGCAAATTTGCTTCTGCTGTCAAGAGGAAAGTACATAGTTTTCAGCAATTTCTCTCTCACTCACTGCAACTCCCTACATTCTCATCTGTTCCAAAGATTCAGATCCTTGTAGAGATATGCGAGAGGAGCCTTGGGAGAATCTGCAGGGAAATCACTGAAAATTCCAGCTGACAGATGCCTTCAACAACAGAAAAAAAATCAAGTGAGGGTACATCTTTAGAATACCCATAATGCAAGTTGTGGAATAGATCTTATGAACTGAGCAATGTTACTGCAAGCTAAACAGCAAATAGCGTGTGTATGTCTGTCTGTTTGTCTATCTGTCTGTGTCTGTGTCTGTAAGATCTGAGCAATTTACAGTCCCCGAGGCACTTCCAGCCCTTTGGCTGTCCCTGTTCAGCCTGTGTGAGTTCAATCAGAAATTGGAAATCAAATGTAAATAAGAATGCCACAGGATTGGGTCCAGCTTTATGCAATCACCGTGCACTCTTTCAGTCAGTTGGTGGCCGCAGGAAGTGAGGAGAGAAAGGTTTTCTCTGCACGTTCACAGCGCTCACCCCTCACCTAGAGCAGCCTGAGGAGGCAGTGTTGGCAGGCATCATATGAGGGGATCTGGGCTTAGCCACCCACACTTTAGTCAAATTGTGATCTTGCAGGCGAACAAGCCGAGCACACCCAGGAGCTAGCAAGTGAGCAGGAGCATGGCAGCCATAGTGGAAGAGTGGCAGCTGGGCCTGGCTGGTCTGAGGTGAGGTGAGGCTCCCCACTCCCCCCTCCCTGAACATGTCAGTGGTAGCAGTCAAAGTCACCAAGAAGAAGCTCAACTCCAAACATGACAGGGACCAACAAGTTCTCCGACAAAGAGCAACAGGAAGCCTATTGGTTTCACAACAGTCCCAGTTCTCATGTGACCCCTTGGGAAAATTAATTGCCCACCCCAACATATATAATCACCTAGACCAGTGGTTCCAATCTGTGGGTCGGGACCCCATTTGGGGTCGAACGACCATTTCACGGGGATCGCCAAACAACACAGTCCGCCATTTTTTCCCCTTTTCCTTAGCTGTGCTACTCCCTTTTATTCTATTGGCTTTTGAAAGCCAATAGAATAGACTCTCTTGAATAGAGTCTAATTCTATTGGCTTTCAAAAGCCAATAGGAATTGTCCAGGCTGTCTCTGCCCTGCTGAGCCCGCCAAAAGTCCCATTCTGCAAACGTTGCTGCAAGTTGTCTGCAGCGAAGGCGAGCTGTCTGGAAGTTTCCACCCCTCCCTGCTGAGCAACTACTAAAAATGTAAGTAAAAGAGGGCCAGGGGTGGGAGGTGGGAGGCCGGCGGGTGCAGGGAGGGTTGCTGGCGCACGTGGAGCCCAGCGGGTGCCTTACCTCCCTTGGGCTGGGCCAGCTGGTGGCCCAGCCAGTGGTCGGCCTGCGCCATCTCTGCCGCTTGCCAGCTACACCTCGGCCGGCACAGGGGGCGGCACAACGCATGCACGGCGCTCCTGGGCAGGGAAAGTCCTCGACTTACGACTGGTTGGGTAGTCCTTGACTTATGACCGGTTGGGTAGTCCTTGACTTACGACCGGTTGGGTAGTCCTCGACTTACGACCGGTTGGGGTCGCAGCATTAAAAAGGTTGAGAACCACTGACCTAGACACCTTAGTCAGTGAACTCAGTGGTACTTAACTTGAGTAAACATGAAAGCATCTCAAGTCCCTCATTCACACTTCAGAAATATAAAACATTTAAAACCTCTATTTCTTTTTTCATCTCAAAGGAACAAAAAATACAGATAGGCTCAAAAAGGAAACCAATATTTGTATTAATTCTACTATATGTTTGGGCCTCCTCCAGTATTACCGGTAATTCTATATCTTCTGAATATTATAGATTAATAAACTTAATTAAACAGCTGTTGAAAATCCAAAAAATGAAAGTATACCCAATCAATTCAATTTATTAAATGAAACTTGGGATTACTGGATATTAAAGAAACATCATCAGTTCATCAGTTACAATTCAGTTATACAGAAATTTTAGTTAACCATCTAAGAAAAATGTAATACACTCAGTGAAATGATAAAAAAGAAATCAAAGAGCGGTGTCAAGGAAGAACTGGAGGATTTTAAGAAATAATTCACTTTAATGGAGTTAGGTATAGAAGAAAAAAGTGGAAAATTAAAATAACTTGCACCACTAAGGCTTCTTGTCACAACAAAGAATCGATAAGTTTAAAAATGTAGCATTCATACATACATACACATGTTAAAAGTGCAGAATCGTGAAAAGCTTGACTTAAGAAGAGAGAATAAAAAACTAATGTACAAGTTGCTTTCTTGAGGAAATAAAAATAAAAACTGAGAAAGTTAAAAAAAAGTGATCTTTCTATGCAGTACTGGGCTGCTATTTGCTGGCTTGATGTGATGGAAATAACTTGGTTTCTTTTGGTTAAAGGGACAGAAAAAAAGAGATGAATTTCCCAACAGAGCAGAAGGCTGTGTTTTCCCTCTTCTGATTTATTGACTCTGGTTGTGAAAAGATCGCAAACAGTGATCACATGATCTTGGGACACAGCAGTAGTCATAAATATGAACCAGTTGCCAAGCATCTGAATTTTGATCATGTGACTACAGAGATGCTGCAAAGGTTGTAACTGTGAAAAAGAGCCATAAATCACATTTTTCAGTACCACTGCAAGTTTGAACAGTCACTAAACGAACTGTTGTAAATCGAGGACTACCTGTATTCCAATGTCTCAACATTTAGTCTGCCTTATTGACATTCAAAATAAAAAAGAGCTGTCTGTATGTATGATATGCGTACATGTGTGTGCAACAGCTGAGTCCCAATCTGGTGAGGGTTCAGAAGATTTATATATAAATAACCAGCTGCTGTTTCCCTATGATCAGAGACATCAGTATATTTCTGTGCTGTTTCTTCCCACTAGATCAGGGGTGTCAAACTGCCGGCGCATGGGTGGGTTTCATCATGCGAAGGCCGCACCCACCTCAGCTCCGGCAATGCAAAAAAAGTTGTGATACGTTGCAACATGTCACCTGACGCGGTGAGTTTGACACCCATGCACTAGATCATAGGAGAGCTGTTATAAAGAAATGAAAAAGTCTTCAGCCCAATGTACTTGGGGACATATTGGTTATAAATGGGAAAGAATTCAATTGCTGGAATTTGGGGAACTTCTTCCCATTTACCTCAACAAATCTAACTAAAGAGAACTCTATGGGAATCATGCATGGACGCATGTGTGATCGCTCGCAAACATAAAATACACAAGACACACTTATCATCTTCCTTTTCGGCTTAAATAGGAAAGCTCAAATTAGCATAATACTTGGTGATTACTTTTTTCCCTGCAGCAACATCTGCAATCTTACAAGTTAATCAGATGATGGGAAGTATGAAGGGGCTAACCAGAAGAAAGCAAATGTTTGCAGAAGCTTTTGGGAGTGTCTTGCTTGAATCCTAATCGTTAAAACCTTCTTCATGCTTCTGCTAACCTGGAATGGGACCTTCAATATTTGCCAACAAGCACAAGCAGTTCCTGATCATTTCATTTGCTGCTGAAACATAGCCAACCTGTAGTAATATGCAGCAGACCAAGAATTGCCCACAACCTGCAATTTACATGGACACAATTTTACCACAATAATATATAAAAACAACAGAGAAAACCAGGCTGCAGCCAGAAGTTCTTTCCACAAAAAGGATTACAAGCCTTTTTTGTACTGAGCTACAAATGATTGCTTCTAAGACTGCCTCATTTCCTAATTCTTGAAGTTTAATAAGCTCTTGCGGTATCATGAGAAAAAGATTTTGAGAAAAAAGAATTTAAGGGCAAAAAGAATGAGCTATTTCATAATATCCTAATACATGAAAACATGTACGGTATTAGTAAAGAAAAGTAAATGGTAAAAGGGTATATTATAAAAAAAAATGAAAGAATATATGTTCAGCATTTTATTTAGTTAATAGCTTTTTTCTCCAAGCAAGAACAAAAGATTTAGTTTTCTTCCATGCAATTGTGTCCAATTCTCAGAGACTACATGGACAGTCCCTGCAGTTTTTTCGGCAAGTTTTAATTTTTCAGAAGTTTTTTGCCACTGCCTATTTCCTAAGACTGAGACAGAGTAACTGGCCCAAGGTCACCCAGTTGTTTTTGTGCCTAAGGCAGGACTATAACTCACAGTCTCCTGGTTTCTAGCCTAATGCCTTAACCACCAATGTATACCAAACTGACTCTGAGCAGATCTGTCTATTTACAACTGCTTTGAAAGAGGTAATTTATATTTTTCTTTTTATCTTTTTTCTTTCTTTTCTGTTTAGTTTTATTCCTTTTTTGCACTTTTAGCTTTCTCTTTGATTTCTTTCTCTTTCTTTCCTTTATTTATCTCCTGCCTTTATTATTTTTATAAATAATTCAAAGAGATAAACATTCTTAACATTCCTCCCTATTCCTACTTTCTTTACAACAACATCCTGTGAAATGGGTGGGCTGAAAGAGAGTGACCTGATGGCTTTCATGTGTAAGACAGGACTAGAATTAATGGTAAGCCGCCCAGAGTTACACTGTGGTACGATGGGCAGCCAATACATTTTATAAATAAATAAACTCATAATTTTCTGATTTCTAGCCTGGTGCCTTAACCAGCACTCCTCAAGCTTTGTGGCTTGGTAGCCCGGTTGGGGGGAGATAGGGAAACTGGGCCACGTGGCCTATTTGGAATTGATGCAAAGACAGCCCTATGCTGTCTTTGCATCATGCTAATCACATATTCAGTCTCCCTCAAAAGGCCTAGGCATCTGAAGTCATTTAGGCCCAGTAGTCTATATCAGAGGTCCCCAACCTTTTGGTCACCAGGGACCAGTTCCGTGGAGAGAGAAAGTGTGTGGTTTTGTATGCTGCCTGCATCTTATGGATGGAGCTTCGCTTGTTTGTGAGGCCCAGTTGCTGGCATGCCACAGCCTGGTACTGGTCCACGGATCAGGGGTTGGGGACCCCAGTCTATACCTTTAAGTACTAAAGTAACATTTCCCCACCTGATATTTGTGGAGTTCAATTCCCACAGCATTACTATGACCATGCTGGCTGGAGAATTCTGGAAATCTGCATATGTTGAAGTTGCCTTGTTGAGAAATACTGAATTACAGAAAATAGCTAATATCTACTGAGCTTAACTCTAAACAAGGCTCATTAAAACATGGTTTACACACACACAAAAATAAAAAATCAGCCTTGGGTGATGTTTCTATTAAATATCAATTTCTTGTCATATTTTATCATGCAAAGAAAAAAAATCTACTTTGGAACTAAAGGCTATTGGAAGAGAATGGAGATAATTATTTTAACATATTACAGCATACATCACTGTGTTCAAGTTACACCACTTTCAGTTTTTACCTACTCAAGAAACAACTCAGTTTCAGCAACAACTCAAGAAACAACTATATTTACCTAATGAAGAAACAACTACTGAGATACTGGAAAAATACGTTAACAGTTAAATCATTGTCAAACCACAACTCCTCCAAATATTTTGGCTAGATAATAAATGGTGAACTAGATAAATGACTAATGCAAAGAAGCAATGACTGATGAATATGTCTTTAACTGAGCAATCCAAAAAAAAAGGACAGGGGAAATAAATTACTAACTTCACTAGAAAGCTGAAAGGTAGGATGGATCTTTTTATTTAGTTTCTTCTCTTCCCATTGCCTCATTTCCCAAGTGGATCAGAAAATAAAGTATATAACTTTCTGAACTCAAGACCTTTATTCCCTACTTTGGGATGGAAGTGATGGGAGAGTAGAATAGAAGAAACTTCCCTGTCATGGCCCCCTCCCTCACGTTCCTTTTTACTGTCTTCATAGAGAAGCAACAGCTGCAGACATTTACATTGAAGAGCCTAACTTCTCTGTATGGCAGAGAGTACCTTGCCATCTCAGGAGCAACAGGATTATAGTCAGAATAGTTTAATTCTGAACTGTTAAACTCCAAAGGAGAAACATAGCGTCTGGATTGGATTGCTAAATATTTCCAAATACTGAAAAGCAATGAGGTTCTGCGTGTTTATGTCCTAAGTGGAACCTCAATTGTGTAGTGGGACCAAAAATGAAATTTTGAGAACAGATTCTGTAGTACATAATGTTAAAGAAAAAAATAGGATAATATTTAAACCTTCCAAGGCAGAAATCAATACTTCCCTTTCTCTACTGCAATTGGTATCTCCACACACCCCCACCTTAAGAAAAAAAAATCTAAATTATACATGGCTGCAGTAATCTGCATTTTTAAAGACTCTTGCAGAAGGTTGACAGTAATGAAATTCTAAAAAAAAACCCCACAGAGTTACTTTGCTCCTATTTAATTTCAACAAAACTAGATGAAATTTTGCAAACAGGCAAGACAAGAGGCTACTGACCATGCATACTTTCCCACAATGAACTATTTGACTTCTCCCCTTTGCTTTTCCTAACAACTTTACCTAAGATGTATCTGTGGTATAACTCAGAAATCCTTTTACATTTTTAACTCTTATACTAAGGCTTTATACGCCCATATCTGAGTACATAGCCACATACAGGACCACTGATTGACAGGAGGGGGATTAATTTAATATAATATCTACGGGGGGAGGGGGGACACAAGATGGAAAAGTGCTAGTTTCATCTTAAAAATGCAACCCAGGCATCTAAGTCACTCTCTGAGGCCTATATTCCAGAAGACTAGACTAGGTGCATCAAGCATGCCCCAGCTGAGCGCCTAAAAAAGGAGCACATGCTTTTTCTCCTCTCCCTCCGCCCATCCCCTCAATGGTTACTGCGGCAGCCTCCGCAGGGAAAGCTTCGTGCCACTCGTACCCCCTGGCATCCCACGCAGGAGGCATCGACAGCCTCTGCCCGGTTCTCCCAACCGGACCCACAGCAGCCTCTCACAAAAGGAAATGCAAGACGCGGTGGACATCGGGGAATGGCTACAATAAGGGCCAGGGCGGGCAAGCAAGCTGCTCCGACTCCGCACAGCCACTCACCTCCCTCGCATTAAACTTAAAAGAACCCCGGGCAGGTGTCCCTCTGGGCGATACTAAACCGCAATTGCCTCCCTTTCCCGTCGCTCCTTCTCTAAAGTTTTTTTCCCCCCTTTTCTTTTAATCGCCAGTCGTCCGCCGGCCAGTAGGCGCACACGCCCCCCTTTCCTACCCCCCCCCCGTGGAAACGCACCTTCCCCGCCCCACCGCGACTTCCTTCCGACGCGCTTCGGCCGCGCTGCTCGACGTAGGACGAGGAAAAGAGGGTTACTTCCCACCCCCTCCCGTCGAACTTCCTTCGTGCCTCTCTCAGTCCGAGGAACGACGGGAGGAGGCTGTCGACGCTCGCGGTGCGGCCATTCTGGAAAAGGGCAAGGCTGCCGGAGAGGCGGTTGTGACGCAAGACTGGCGCCGTGCGTTGTGCGGCCATCTTGGAAGAGGACGAGTCGATCGGTGTTTGTTACGTTGTTTGCGTTGAGTATTCATCCGCTGTTCCGCTACGGCGGGCTTTCGAGTACAATTGTAACAAGAGATAGTTTCTTGATTGCCTCTCTGAGAATCGGCATACTGTAGTGGAGTTTAAAAGGTATGCCGCCTTCCCCAGAAGCCAGAGTGGTATAGTACTGAATTTGAGAGGAAACTTCTACTTCTAAGATTTGATTCAGAACGGACAGGCGTAGAAACCCAGATATTAATTAACTCTTCAAGCACCCGGGCTTAAAAAAAATCCTGGGCGGTTTTTGTTTTTTTTTTTACCTTCAGAATGAAATGAAGCGCGGAGAGTGACAGGCAGAGATTTGGCGGTGCCTCTTATGGACAGGGCGGGAAGAGGACGCCCAACGGGAGTAGAATCTGGCTTTGCAGCCCCTGTATTTGATGTTGCAGCATTAAAGATACACGGGAGTATTTAAAGAACATATCCAGTTGTTGAACATAGAAGTATAAAGCCTTTGCACAGATGGAGAGGCGTAGATGTGCTTTTTGCACGGGCGGAGGTGATGGAAAGTCTTTTCGCATTATTATGAGGACAGAGCTATTACCGGCAGTTTACAAAGAACAGTCGCTGGGGGCACACAGCTTGCAATCCAAAATCAAAACAAATATAATGGAAAAAAGGGAATAAGGTGTGGCTAAATGGGAGAAGGTATGCTAGTCAACAGATAAGATATTGTATCTCTCCTCCTTTTCCACCAAAGGCATTCAACAATGAGCTGTTGTCTTAGCACATTTTGCCACAGCAGCAATACTATGGTGTTATTCTTCATGGAAACAGAAATAAAATCACACTTAGGACCCCCTAAGTAAATGTGGTACAGAACAACTTGCACTGAGAGCTAGAGTAGGGCAGAGGCCGGGTGCTAGTTCTCTGATCCCTTGGATGAGACTGGAGCATTGCACTAGAAAAAGCCTTTCTCAACTTCTATCATTTATCCCTGCAGTTTCACTTCTTCATGGGAAAAGAAGGCAGTGGGGGTGGGGAAGAGACAGAGTTCCCCCTTTTCTCTGAACCCTCCATTTTTCTTGCCAAAGGTGGAAAAAACAAGAGAGGAGGGGAAGTACATCAATACAATACAATGATAATATAAAAATCTACATACATAATCATATATCATCATTTTAGCCATTGTCCACCCACTGCAGGATGAAGGCCTGTTTCGCATGTTTCCAACCAAAATGGTCCTGAGCTTTCTTTTGCCAATTGGGGCCACAATGCTTGCTGATGACGTCGATCCATCTTGCTTTAAGTCTCTATCATGGATGCTTTTTATCATTCCCAATGCCTGGAGAGAAGTTTTTGATCAGTGTGTGCTACCTGCTCTAACATATGCCAGTGAAACATGGACACTAACCTCACAATTGAAACAAAAGCTAAGAATGGTGCAAAGAGCCATGGAAAGATACATGCTTGGCATTACAAGACAAGATAGAAAGACCTGCACATGGATTAGAGAATAAACAAAATTGTACGATATCATCAAGAGAGTAAAAGAATTGAAATGGAAATGGACCTATCACATAGCACGAAGAACTGATGGCAGGTGGACCAAGGCAGTCATAGAATGGATGCCACTTGGTAAAAAGCATCCACAATCACATATATTAGTGATAAATTGTTTTTTTTAAAGTGGGCTGTTAATAGACACCTGACATATTATTAAATCTAAACCCTATAGCAACATAATTCTCTACGACAGCGGTTCTCAACCTATGGGTCGCGACCCCATTCGAACGACCATTTTACAGGGGTCGCCAAACAACGCGATCCGCCATTTTTCCCCCTCGGGGCGGCGCCGCACATGCGCGCCGCGTCCGTGTGGCCGGGGGTCGCCGTATAAAAAGGTTGAGAACCACTGCTCTACGATATAAAAACTTCAAAAATCAACAAAGAACACATCTCTTGAATCCACACTTTATCATTCCATACTCAGAGAATGATTCTCTTAAATGATCCTCAAGCTAGATAGAGTCAAAGTTCTTTATAAAAAGCTAAGTTCCGTATTTTTGAAATATGGTTTCACACTTCATTTGCATTTTTATAAGTTTCTCTCCAAAACTGGAGTAACATGTAATTTGAGATTAGAAAAGGACTGTAGAGAACTTGAACTTGAGTCAAAAAGACCTGCAAAATCAACGTAAAAAATCTGATATCCATTCTTTCTTAAATGTCTTTTGGGAAACCCAAGAAACAGTTTCTGATGAATTAACTTCATATCTAACTCACAAGAACTGCATTTAACATTTCTTAAAATGTGCTAATCCAGATTTAAAGATGGAGGGAAATATTTTATCAGAACTCTTAGCTGAACAAGATCAATAGCTCAGATTAGGTGATTAGCAACCAGTAGTTTAAGAATTTTGAAAAGATACATATTGATTATAGCTTACCTAAATCATCTGTTCAGCAATATACTTGGTTAAAACATTTACTGTTACTGTATACCAATATAGTCCCAGATACTTGGATGTTTAAGAGATGCTGTTTTTGAAATAAAACCAAACAATTCAACTGTATTTGAAATTGAAGAATATAATGAAGGTTAATGTTGGTGACATATATACATTCTCAAACAAGGAATTAGGATATCAACCATGGCAAAAGAGCATGATTTCTCACTCCCACAAGTGTAGTCAGAGCCATGTCTCTGGTTTGAAAAAGCCTCCATGTCTTTGGTGCTAAAGTATTGAAGACACAAAGGGGGTCTTTTGAAGCACACATTCAGCTATTGGATATAGATCTATAAAGCTGCAGTGGTAAGTGGTAGGGGGCACAAAACCTTCCCAATATTTGTGGCACTGCAGCACAGAAGTTGTCTTGGGGGCTGCTTGAAGCTTTGTACTGATTCTGCAGTGCCTGAAAAGATCTGAAGGTCTTTCCTGATTATTGAAATAAAGTGCAATCTAGACATCTTTGGATTGGCAGAAATTTATACTGGCATTAACTGTTGCTATTTTTGTCCTACCTCCTCTCTCTTCTAAGTCATCACCAAAATTATTTATTATTTTATATGCCACCCATTTTTCTAATGTCCCTGGCTGGCTTACAAAGAGTGAAAAGATAAATATCAAAGTAATTAAAATGTTAAAGGCTATATATAAACTAGAATCAAGGAAACAAATGACACGGGGATGAGATCTTACCCCATCAACCACCTCCAGTGGTGAATGCCCCCCCCCTCAGTATCCCAGGCCAACTGGCAAAACCAAGTTATGTTACCCTTCCAAAAAGCTAGAAGGGTGGGAACAGTTCTCACCTCCAGTGGTAGAGTGTTCCACATGGACAGGGCCACAATGGAAAAGTCTCTTTGACTCTACTTACCAGA
Source organism: Crotalus tigris (assembly GCF_016545835.1). Classification (NCBI taxonomy): domain Eukaryota; kingdom Metazoa; phylum Chordata; class Lepidosauria; order Squamata; family Viperidae; genus Crotalus; species Crotalus tigris. Next base: position 917,847 of record NW_024096600.1, read on the forward strand.
ATTCCTTAATAGATGGTCCACAAAGATGCCCTAGACCCATGCCATATAGGGATTTACAGATAATAATCATGGATTGGACTCTAAAGCAAACTGGTAACCAATGCAGCTCGCACAACAGTGGTGTTATATGTGCCACCCTCAGGATCCCCAGAACTGTGATATCACTGCATTCTGTACCAGCTGTAGCTTCCAAATACTCTTCAAGGATAGTCCCGTATAGAGTACATTGCAATTATTCAATCGAGAGATGGCCAGGACATGAGTGACTCTACACAAAACCTTGTGATCCGGATAAGGGCGCAACTGGTATACAACACAAAAGTTGCACAAAGGCCCTTGTAGCCACAATTGCTAGCTGTTCTTCAGGCAGGAGTTATAAGTCTAAGAGAACCCCCAATTTGCATACCAGGTCTGTCTGGGGTAGTACAACCCCATCCAGAACTACAAATAATAAACAACTAGATCCTGAGGTCCCTTGAATCCACAGCAAGTTCATCTTCCTAGGGTTCAGCTGAAGTCTGTTGTCTCCCATCCTGACCTTTAACCTCCAGGCACGGCAAAAGGGCAGCCTCAGTATTTCTTGGATCACCAGGAATGGAGTTTTAAAGCTGAGTATCATCATCATATTGATAAAAATCTCATCCTATGGTGTTGGATGATCTCAAATTGCATTGTCCTGATTTTGTCTGCAATGTCTGATAAAACGATGGATTCCTCTGGCTTTGCTATCTTTCTCCTCCTTCTTGTCACAGCCGATGAGAAAAGTATGTCTTGTAGCAGAAAAGGAGCAAATAGTGAGTCAGTTTAATAACTGAGGCACCAAGCCAGAAACCAGGAGAGTGTGAGTTCTAGTCCATCCTTAAACGTGAAAACCATATTGGTGAATTTGGGCCAATAACTCACTCTCTCTTTCTCAGCCAACCATCTCACAGAACTATTGTGGTAGGGAAAACAGGAGGAGGAAGGAGTATTAAATGTGTTTGCTGCCTTGGGTTATTTATAAAATAATAAAGGCAGGACAAAAAAACCCCTAAAAAAAATATCTACCTACCTTAGCATTTTTAATGTAGCTCATGGATTATTGATTATCCTGATCCACCATGGTAGATCTTGTAGTAGCTGATAGATCTCATTTATGGCAGGAATATATATATATATATATATATATATATATATATATATATATATATATATATATATATATATATATATATCTCACACACACACACACACACACACACACACAACACACAAACACACATATTTTAAGCTATGTATTCCCTTAGTACAAAACTGAATTTTTAATTCCCCTGCCCATGTCCATGCAATGAACTCCATTCTGTCTATTCTATCTATTCAATTGTGTTCTTTGCTTTAAAAAAAAATCCATATAAACCAGGTAAAACTCATTAATATTTTAGAGGAATTAGATCTTTTCTCTTGCAGCAAATTTTTAGAATTGCTCAAATATACACACTGGTAAAAAATGAGAAACTGGAAAATATACGGTATATAATACCGAAATTTAACACAATTCACCACTAGGATTAAAGTTTTCAGAATTGCATTATCACGTGATATGAAAGAAAAATATTAATTTCCATTGTATTATATTTTACACCAAATACATTGTTCATTATATTTTTAAAACTTAAATTTCACCAATATAAGTCCATAAGAAATCCAAGACAATAACATTGGTGTCATAATGTATATGCCTTTTAAGTTGTTGTAAATTATTAATTTCTTACAAACTGGGAAAAAAGCTTTTCAGAAGTCAAACTTGGTAATTATTAGAGAAAAAACTATAGGCCCTGCATTGAACTCTTCCAATCTATAATAGTATTTATCATACTTTTTATTACTATGTCGCTTAGTAAATTGGCCCAAAACACAAAACCTTATTTTCATATATCCAAAATATATGCATTAAACTATCCACAAACTGCCCAAGAATATGCTTCCATTTAAATATCTTGATAATGTAAGCATGCTTCATGTAAAGGACTAAGGCATGTAGATGGGTATTTAACTTGCTTCATCTTTCAGTTAAACAAATTGCAAATATATCTGGAGAGGGGACAATGCTAATATCAAACAGAACTGTATATACTTTGCATATGAAATTCAATTTTAGCTTTAGTAGGTCCATAAAATTGAAAACTGCTTTCAGGCCAATAACCTTTAATCAAATTGCATGGGGAAATCTGTGGATTTTGGTTTTGTGTATTTCCCCTTAGTACTTATACCAGAGCATAAGTCCCCAAATACTTTCATTATTATCTTGGTGTTTTTATGAATTTTTACAGAATGCTTAATCAGTAACACATACTTTTCCTTATTTAAAAAAGTATATTAATTCAGAAAGTGTCTCATTGTTTGTAGTCAACATAAAACTTTAAGAAAAAATGAAGATTGCCTCTCGGTTCCCATTCCAGCAAAGAAAAAAAAAACTTTTTATAGATGAGATTTTACTTTCTGCTATATCTGTGAGTTTATCATTCTTACTCTGTATGCGAGAATGTGTGCGTACATGCATATATTCACTGAAAGACGCATATATTTATAGGATACACAACATACAGAACACACACACAGAGAGTATTGCATTTTGATTGGTCTTTTAATATTCTGAATCCTAAATATATTGGCTTGGATTTACAAAACTGCATAAAATGTTCTACAATCCTAAAAGGACTTATTTTTCTTGACAAAATGCTCCCTCCCCATTTCAAGTTCCACAAGCAGGTATCTTCATTTTGGTGCGTTTTTCGTGCCATTTGTTTAGATATTTCTTTATTGAAAGATTGGGGGGTGGAGGGCACAATGGCTCAGTAGTTAAACATGCTGAGCTTGTCAACTGGAAAGCCAGCAGCCCGGTTTTCAAGACCCGAGCGCCACATGGTGGGGTGAGCTCCTGTTACCTGCCCCAGCTCCTACCCACCTAGCAGTCGAAAGCATGCAAATTTGAGTAGATAAATAGGTGCCACTTCGGTGGGAAGGTAACTGCATTCTGTGCACCTCGGCATATAGTCATGCTGGCCAAGTGATCTATTCATATTCACGGTATGTTAGTCAGCATCTGCACTATTCTGAGTCCAATGAAATATCAGATCATATGAAATGAATCTGATTATGAGATTACCAATGCAAATGTTACAACAGCCAGGTTATGTGTGTCCAAGAAAATGTAGTGAAAAGCAGACTTCTCTGTTTTTAATGAACTGCACCGTTTTTGTTTCTTTCTGTCCCAAAAGTTCTGATGCTTAATGTTGAACAGGGATCTTCAAGGTTGAAGCCATCAGGAAAAGTTAGAGCACCATAAAATTAGTCAGCAACAAATGAACCAGATTTTTTAGTATCAGGACACAAACAAGAATCCTTTGCCATCCTGGGCTATTAATAACCACCCTCCTGACAATGACAATCCCTAATAGTATATTGATTTAGTTTTGATTTTGTATTGTGCCGATATATTCTAAAAAACCACAAATATTGGTATAATTGTTTAATGCCTCTTAAATAATGTATGCGGTAAGTCAAAATTTCTGTAGAAGTAAGATTGCAAGTTATAGTATTTAATGCTAGTGTGTATTTCTCTCAATGCTGAAAGATGCTATTTACACAGATCACGTTTTTTTTTTAAAAAAACAGCTCATTTCCTCTGGACAGAATTCTTTGATTCAAACAGTCATGCATCTCGTGGTTTTTATCAGCAGATCTGTTTTACCCAAAATATTACTGAGAAAAAGAAATCCTTTTAAGGATGGAGAAACATGAAAAGTAATGGGGACTAATAGCCTTAGATAGTAATTATACTATCTATTTATTTGGAAAAATAAATGAAACACTAGGAATGGAGATAGAATAAAATATCTTGCAGCAGCTGATAATTTTATTTGTGCAATTAACCTAAAGCAAATGTTTCTCCCGGTAAAACACCATGAAACATGGATATTGTCTAACACTTCTGTGGTATAATCAATGCTTTTCTACAGTAGGCTGTTTCCTGAGTAGCAGTTTCATCATGCCAAATCCTATTTTGTATATTGTTATACGAGTATACCTACTTCATAGTGTAGATGTTTATTTCTGTGGGTAATTTGTAGTTTAATTTGTAGCCAACACACTCCAGGTCAGTTTCTATATTCAGATCAGAGCAGCATTCACACCACTCAGCTGGGAAAAAAGGTGCCTTGATGTTTTATATATAACTTTATATATAAACTAGGAGCATTAAGCAGGCTCAAGTTGCTACTGCGATACACTACAAATTTGAATTTCTTTCTTTGTTGACAAAGAGTTAAAAGAGTTAAATGGGAGACTAGAATAGCTATTTCAATATATATATTCCCTAATTATACTAAAAATGCGAATCCTGGGTAAATTCATATAATAGAAATAAAATAGTCCGAGCACCAGGATAATGTTAAAACAGAAACTGTTTAATACAAAAGCTAAAGCTAAGCTTTCGTCGGCCAACACTGCCGACATCATCAGAGCATAATACAAGATTGCTGGGAGTCCTTTTTATACTGCCGGACGGCTCTGCGCCCGGCTTCTCGATCTAGTTATCCGTCCATCCTTTTTCTCTACTTGGTTTGTTCTTAAAGGGCACGCGTCTCTTGCTGTGTTGGTATTTTCCGAGATTGCTGTTTTCTTTTTCTTGGGCTCAGTCACTTTCTTTCTGCTAGCATATGCCAGTTGCTTTCGCTCACTTACACTATCACGCTCACATTATCCTAGTGCTCGGACTATTTTATTTTAATAATAATAATAATAATAATGATAAAATTGGAAGGGACCTTGGAGGTCATCTAGTCCAACCCCCTGCTCAGGCAGGAAACCCTATACCATTTTGGACAAATGGCTGTCCAGTCTTTTCTTAAAAACTTCCAGTGTTGGAGCATTCACCGCTTCTGGAGGCAGGTTGTTCCACTGGTTAATTGTTCTAACTGTCAGGAAGTTTCTCCTTAGTTCTAGGTTGCTTCTCTCTTTGGTTAGTTTCCATCTGTTGCTCCTTGTCCTGCCTTCAGGCACTTTGGAAAATAGCTTGACTCCCTCTTCTTTGTGGCAGCCCCTGAGATATTGGAACACAGCTATCATGTCCCCCCTCGTTCTTCTCTTCGTCAAATTGGACATACCCAATTCCAGCAACCATTTCTTATATGTTTTAGCCTCCAGTCCCCTAATCATCTTTGTTGCTCTTCTCTGTACTCTTTCTAGATTCTCAACTTCTTTTTTACATCGTGGTGACCAAAACTGGATGCAATGTTCCAAGTGTGGTATTGTAAAGTGGTATTAATACTTCACATGATCTTGATTCTATCCCTCTGCTAATGCTTTTTTGGCAGCTGCAGCACACTGCTTTTTTGGCAGCTGCAGCACACTGCTGGCTCATATTTAAATGATTGTCAACTAGGACTCCGAGATCCCTCTCACAGTTACTACTATTGAGCAAGATACCCCTATACTATACCTGTGCATTTGGTTTTTCTTGCCTAAATGTAGAACCTTGCTTTTTTCACCATTGAATTTCATTTTGTTAGATAGCGCCCACTGTTCAAGTCTGTCCAGATCCTCCTGTATCCTAAGCCTGTCTTCTGGAGTGTTGGCTATTCCTGCCAGTTTGGTGTCGTCTGCAAATTTGATGAGTTCCCCATCTATCTCCTTGTCCAGATCGTTGATGAAGATATTGAAGAGCACTAGGCCCAGAACAGAGCCCTGGGGCCCCCCACCACACACTTCCCTCCATGTAGATGCGGTTCCATTGAAGACCACACGCTGAGTACAGCCAGTCAGCCAGCTACGGATCCATCTGGTGGTGATGCTGTCTAACCCGGATTTTTCTATCTTATCAAGTATGATAGTAGGTGTGGTCACAGTAGCAGAATAGAGATGGAAAGTAGGGCACCAGGTGGTCATTCCTCTATTCAGCACCATTAAAGAAACAAGGTTTTCATTTCTTCTCCTGCAGCTTTCCTCCATTTTTGTGCCTTGGCTGCTGGCAATCTCTGTACATGTTTCCATCGATTGGGAGCTGGCACTTCCCTTGTTCTATCTGTGCAACACATTCTCTTGGGCAGGATTACAGTATTAGATATTTGGGATCTTCTTAACCTAATTCTGGGCCTGGGTCATACTGTGGGTTAGCAGCCCCTTCTGAATTTGACGCTATTTCAGGTTCTTCAGATTAATTTTCCGTAACCTCTTCCACCTACGCAAACTTTCATGAATAGATTCAAGTGCTACATACTGGTAAAACTGGACAGATTTGCTCTAATATCAAAATTTTGCACAGTTATCCTTTTTCATTCAAATGACTGTATATGTTTTCTAATTGTTTGAAACAAAACCTTACAGCCTCTTGTTTCTATTTTCTATCCCAGCATTATTCATAACTGAGTTAGACAATTTAATTTATTCATTTTCTCTTTAGTGATATATGCATAAACTTTGCACCCAAATACCTTGAGGTGTGAGAGACAGAGTTTGCTCCCATTCCTTAACTGAAATGGTTCCTATTCCATATTTCCATTTCATGTTGGATTTTACCTGGTTGTTTTGTTCATAAATGGTTTAGTGTTAATTAGCTGTGTTGCTTTCTCTCAAAATTGTTTAGCAACCTTGACACCTCTTTGTGCTTAGCAGTCTTTTATTTTTATTTTTATTTCTGAAGCCCTATTTTGTTCAAGACTATAATTTTCTGCTCTATTTTTTCCTAAAACATCTTGATTTCAATATTTTTCTCCATTATTAGACTTTGATCTCTTTATTTTTCTGTTGAACTTGTTTTCTACTTAAGCATACTGCAATCAGAGTCTCTTAAAACACTTTTCTCTCATTAAAAGATATGCAGGTATATTTTGAATGACAGTGCATGAACACTACAAAGTAGTTGTTAACTACCTTTCATTTTGATTTCGACAATCATCAAAAAAATCTAAGGTCCGATTCTTTGAATTCCATTTGTTCTTTTTCCTTTTGCTTTTAAGCAACAATCTCATTTTGTTTCCTCTTATTTCTTGTAAGGACCATAGAGTCCTTACATAGAGTCCGATCCTATAAGGGATGTATGGAATAAAAGGGCAAGACAGCTGCCATAATATTTTAGTACTGTGCAGACACTGATGGTTAAAGTAACTGTTCTGAAATACAAAACTAGGACAATGATAAAGGAACAGAATAGCTTATAAAAGCATATATAATAGCATGCACAGGCTCTCCTCTTCCATGAAAAGATCACCGTCTTTGAAAACCACTGGTATTCTCAACACAGAATCTAAAATTTTCCATTGTTATCCACTGTATATTGCCAAGGCATTACAGACAGTTATGCCTGCGCTAGATAAACTATAAGCAGGGAACTTCCAAATTAGTTTGAAAATCATCACATGTGGAATAATTTATGTATTGGCCAATGCAATTGTACTGTCTTTAACTCTTTGTGTGAAAATGATCATAAAGCCTTGCTTATATGTGTGCTTGTGGTCTTGCCCAAGAAGCCACTGTCAAACACATTCTTTGTCTGCTTGACCAGACTCTGCAGTCTTAATAAAGGTACTGTGTCCTGACTGATTTGAACCTCCTCACTTGGGTGACTGAGAAGGAAGCAGAATGCTAAGAAACTCTGATTTTTTTTCTCTAATAGTCCTCATCTTTTATTCTGTAAAAAACAGAATCATTTCTATGATTAAATATTTTATGCTATTTTATTATTATGCATATGTTTTGGTACTGTTTGCTTCAGGTTGCACAGTTTTAGCAAATTAGCTTCAATTTCCCATCAACATTATTTCATGGTCCTTTGTAACAGTGCAAAATCTATTTTTAAGCATTATTTTACAACCATGTTACATAGATAACACAGACATACATCATTTGCATCCAGTTCAGGTACGTAATATGCTTCTTAGAGTATTTCTGCTTTCATTATATTTTATCAGGCATTTCAGTTTAATACTGCCTTTTCCACATACATCTATAAACATTCCATTTGCTCAATTAACTTTTCCATAGTAAAATTCATCAATGCTCATAAAAATATATTTGTTACAGACAAATTGATGATGTATCACTATCCAATAAAAATCTGTCTAATTTTTTAAATTCAGAATCATAGCCAATTTCAAGTAGGTGAACATAAATACTGTGCTTGTCTACATCTCATTGTTTTTGCAATCCTTGGCCAGGCTTGACTTTTCTTTTAGGATATTTGATCTCATTGTATGTCTCTCTTATATGAATCTTAGTTCTGTAAGGTCCTTTAATAGGTCATCTTTTATTAGAGTAATGACATGTTCCATTTCTTTCCTTTACGTTGTTAAAGAATTCTGTATAGTTGCAAACTATTCTTACTATGCCTCCAGTTTTGCAATTACTTTCTCAAGAGAAATTTCATCATGAAGTTTGATTAACTCTAATACATACTGTATATATAATATTCTGGTCATGATTTTAATATTACTTCTTGATTAAATCACTAGAAAGGTTCACACTATTTTTAGTGTGTCCGGAATAGAGAGATACTTTGGTGCATATTCCATTAAATTCCCCAGTAATTTAAGATTTATGAGTTTTCTGCATGTAGATATGATTATTTATTTCTGAACATGCCTGTCTGCTTAACCAACCATCTCCTTTTCTTTTTAAAAATTATTTGTATTGGTTTTATCAAACAATATCAGGTATTACATTTACATAAATTCAAAATAATTTAGAGAAAAAAATAAAAAAGAAACAAAATATAAAAAATGCCAGAGATCCACTGTGAATAAAGGGAAAGTACTATACATATAAAAATTTGTTCCATCTGTGCTTGTGTGATGTGTGTTTGTGTGTGTGTATAATACCAGATTATAATCTATAGCTATTAAGTTAAACGATAAAATCCATCCAAGTTTGATAAAGTTGTAGTTCCTGCCTCTGATGTCTTATTAACTTCATATTTTTTTTCTAAAATCGCAATTGAAAAGGCCTTAGTAATCTATAACTCAGCTGTTACGTTATCTAGAGTTTTCCAATGCTGCACAATTATTAATTTGATTGCTAAAACTGAATAAAATATGAGTTCTTTATTTTTAAGCCTATGATTTGGTTCTGTAAATAAATGTGGTAAACCTAGCTTTGGGGAGCATTCAATTCTTTGATTAGTAATGATGCTTATCTTCTCAAAGTTTTTATACCAATAGGCTATAACTTTATTGCATGATCACTACAATTGAAAAAAATGATCTTTTTTTGCAACCTTTCCAACATTGAGAAGAGTATTTTGATTAATATATGTCAGCCTAACAGCAGTTGTATACCAATGATATATAATCTTCTACTACATTTTTTGCATCAAAGATGAAGTGAATCTGCCCAGTTTCTGCAACTTCTGCCATGGAATTAACAAGATCAGTTTCCCAAGCTTCCCCTTTTTCTGATTGCAATAATAATCCATAAATTTTTGAAAGCATTCCTTTTGGTTGTTCTAAATAATGAAGTATTAAATTCTCAAAATGGGCGTAGATTCATGTTGCTGAATCTCTGATATTTCTATTGCCCGATACCAGAAGAGCCGTGGTAATTTATCATTTATTTCTTACTCAATCTGATCTTTATCGAAAGATTCCCTATTACTATAAAAATCCTTTAATTCATAAAGATTATATTCTCTCAAAGATTTCATTTTAGCCAAACCATAATAATCATTCTGATTGATATATAGGTTATTAAAGGAATTAAAGGGGATGTATCCTATATCATAACTGTGCATCTACTCTTTGAAATGTTCTTTTAGTAAAAACATTTTCAATCTGTTTGATTCTCCTTCCTGAAATACAGTTTAACAACTGACTTACAGTTTGTTAAGCTCAACCTCAGAATTATTTCAGATTTTAGCAATTCGTCCTGTTTCATCAAAGCTGCTTGACATCTTCAAAGAGGTCCAGCTTTTCAAACTCTATTTGATGTTCCAGATGCCATATTCTTTCCTATTTTCAAAGATGAGATTTTCTGGTCATTATTTCACAGCCATTTAAAAAAGTGTAAGTTATATTTGTGAAAATGAAAACTGTTCCTCAGTTAGGATATTTTAAGTCCTAATAAAAATCAAGAACCCATGATCTCTAAGCATTGATCAGCTGTATGTTAGATCATGTGCCTGGAAATAAATTGGGATGTTTTTATTACTGGGGTTATCAGAATTTAGTTTTGCTCCATATTGGGTCCATAACCATTTTGTTCAATAATTACTGTGAGTAATTTTCAGTTTAGTTTACAACAAAATCAGACAACTCAATTCAGCTAGCAAAAACATAGCCTGATGTTTATATACTAAACATCAGCAACTACCAAAATAGTTAGTGGGATAAATGACCAAGAGATGGAAAGATAGAAAATGAGAGAAAGATGACCAATAGAAATTGACAAGCTGTAATTTTTATCTCCATTTCTGCCAAGAAACACAGAACTTTCCAAAGCCATTGCAAATAACAGAGAATAATTAGTATAGACAAATCCAAAGGGAGTGGCCTTTGATTGTTCCAGGTTTAATCTTTTTTATGTATATAACAACAGCTGAATAGAAATGGAAAGTAGGACACCAGGTGATATCTTCTCTATTCTGCACCATAAAAGGGACAATTTGGTAGACAGAGATAATCTATCCAACAATTTCTAATGCCTTAATTCTCCTTTCCAGGATGTCAAGATACCTGCTAATCTAGAAATCTCATTCCTAAAACAGAAAGTCCTGTCCTATCTTCTCAAGATATCAAGATAGCATGGATATGGACAAGAATTTTCTCAACAGTTTCTTCAGCACTACATTTGTTGTACTTACTCCCAGCTAACTCTAGTTATTTGATTGGTTCACCCATCATACTGACTCTAAACATGGCTTCTTTGTTTATAACTTAATGTCATACTATATAATTGTGATTTTTTTTCCCAACAAGGCAGAGTTTTTCATAGGATGAATTTTTATAATTTATTAGAAGATAAAACTAGACAAGCAGTTCAGTATAACTTGGTTGGACTTTAGTTAGCATTTTTTTGTTATCTGAGCCCTCCTAGCATAGTTTTACTATATTTTAGCTGTTCCTTGAAACTCTTAGGTCCTCTGTGTTCCTTTTAAGAAACATGGGGCTTTCACTGAAATAAATGATGCCCATTTGCCTGACTGTAGAAATGAATAGGCCAATTGAACAGTTTATGAAGAAAGAAAGGCATTGTTTTCTAAAAAGTCAAACAATTTTAAAGCCGTTTTCTATGTTTACAGCCATCCATTCACATATACACATCCACATACGTACCCTTAGTGAAATAATGAAATAGGACTCTCTTTTTCCAGATCACAAGATGGGAACCATGTCAGCACCTTTGAGCCTCTTATCAGATTAAGCAAGGCCACCCCGATCCACCAGGCCTTCTCCCTTCTGCAAATTCCCGGTGAAAAGTCAGCCACCCAAGAGGTTCACTTAGCAGGACACCGATTCGATTTCCCAGCTGGTCCACTTTGATTGCACTCAGACTTCTCCTGGACCCCAGAACGCCAGGACTTGATTTTCCTATTTGTGAATATAGATTACAGGACAGGAACCTTTCTCCCTTTGCAGACATAATCACATGCTTTTTTTATTGAAGATAATGTCCATTAAGGGGAGTTGGTAATAAGCTGGCTTACATGTTGGAGCGCTTTGCCTTTGAAATGAAGATAAAATGATCCACCCAGCTGCAGACTGTTAAGACCCTCAGCCCCAGTATGAAAGGGTGGGGAATATTTAATAGGTGTTTATGGCTTGGGAGAAACAGTTCCTCCTTTAAATGAAAGAAATAACTGAGGAGAAAGTCCATGATAAAAGACAGCCCTGGACTCTGAGAAAGGCCTCACACGCAGAGTATCTGTTATCATGATAACACAGGATACCTCACTCTGTCTGAGTTCTTTGAGACAAGAGGAGGGAAACTGTTTTTAATAAAAACTTATTGAAAAGCATTTTATATTTTTGTATTTGTACATGCCGACTAAGGGTCAGCAGAATAGTAGAAGAGTGGAAACCAAACTGTTGCTCTTTTTTTTTTAAAGGAAGTATTATCATAAAAATACAATGTTAAGAAAGTTCAAGGAGGGAAATTCATGGAATAATTCATTCATCTCCAAAAAAAAAAAAAAAAAAAAGACACCAAGGAAAAAAACCAGGAAATATTGTTTAGTCCTTTTATAAGGACAGTTCTGCATCTGTATAATATAATTTGCCATCAGGTATGTGGGCAACCATCCTAAATTCTCTAGTTGAGTACTTTATTTCGCTTATAACTTCAGGCCATTAGAGGAATGTAAAATGTTACAGGCTTAACAAAGAAACGGCCCCATCAGAATTTTATGTTTGATTGTAGTTTGGGGTTAGGATAACTGCTTCCCAATGAAACCTTAATAAAAAGACCGCTTTTTTGTTTGGGAGTGCCTCTTTTAATATACCTACATGAAGATAAAGTCAAAAGACTTTTCTTACCTTTCAAACCTCCCACCCCCACGCCACTCAACCTACTTTCTATCTAGAAAAAATAAAAATCATGTTGGTAAAATTTGATAAGAAATATTAAGAATGGATAAAAAGTGTGTATGTCTTAAAAACAATGCAGCCATGTTTTGTTTATAATGCTAGATATAAATATTATAACATGCTCACATTTTTCAAAGAATAGCTTCACCTCTTCATTGTTTTTATTCTTCCCATTGCTACAATTTTCCCATATATTATGTAGCTTATTTTTAAACAGCTGATCAATCTATCCACTCCATTAAGGTTTCTTTTAATTAAATTTTAGTTTGTTTTCTCTTCATGACTTTCTTTTACAAGTTTGATTTATAGTTCACAAGAGAAGAATACTGTATACATTTGCCACAAAAGTCCAAGTTTTTCGGTTCCATGTGATTGGAATAAGAGAGGATTGGATATGGTCCAAGCAAAAAATGGATACATCAGAGAAAAACTATTTCCTCTATTTTCTAAAGTGACCTTCTGCTATTATGCCCAAGAGCTCTCCATCTTGCCTTCCCCATAGTGGATATCTATAATTATTTAAAGATGCAGGGGTGTGATAGCCTTAATATGCTTGCTGATTTTTCTCCAGTGTGTTCATGAAAAATAAGTACAGACCTTAATAATGTGTACTGAAGTCCGAAGACAACATGTGATTACTTTTTGTAAAAAGTGAAAACAGAACATTTTTATATTCTATGGCAATGGTGATTGTAGGATATCTTTTGTGATTTTCTAATAAAGAATCAAAAAGCAGAACTGATTCTTTTGGCGAAAAAGGGAGGGGAGTATTTCAAATTTTGGAAAGATTTGGAATTTTTGTGAGGCTCATTATATCTACAGTATTTTGCCTCATATATTCAGTTTGAAAAGCATCACAGATGATTGAACATTTCTCCCAGCCCATTCTACAAATAGTTCTTGACTTACAACTATTCATTTAAAAACAGTTAAAAATTATGACAGCCTCAGAAAAAGTTACTTATGACCTGTCCTCAAAATTATGATTGTTATACCACCCCTTGGTCATATGTTTGCTATTTGTGCTCACATTTATGATGGTGGCAGCATCTTGTGATTACATTACATTAGATTTGCTTAATCACTGTGTGATTCACTTAACAACCATGTGATTTGCTTAATGCCCACATAAAATGGTTGTAAAATCAGATCATGTGTGATGTCTCTCTTAACAACCGCATCACTTAGCAACTGAAATTTCAGTCCCAATTGTGGTTATAAATTGAGGACTACCTGTAGTGACAGAAACAAGTTATCTGCCATGATTGCTACAACCAGTGAAAGCCAAAGACACTTTTTAAAAAAGAAAAAATGCAGTCTCTGGTCCCAAGTGATTGTCGGCCTCTATCTTAATGGAACAGTACCCACAATGAATTAGATGAGATCTATGCCACAGGAAGGAATTGATTCCAAACTAGCAGAAGTAATCCAAGCATGCCAGGCAGTCATGTATTTAAATCTTCTGCTGTAGTTGTGTTCTTTCAAAATATCGTAAATACAACAAACTTAGCTGATGCACCCATGTATCAATATATCTATTTGTCTGGATACCTTGGAGAAGTACTATATGTTTTCACTTTCCCAGTAATAAATATTATCAAAGGAGATTATAAAAACTAAGCAAAAAAAATCTATCGACAATAACTTTAGGAAAAAAACAGTATTCAGCAAAGGGGGGAAATCAATATAAAATGTAAAACACTTTATTACCCTAGCATACTATTCATATTTTAAAATCTTCAAACTATAAAATTTAAGGGCTGTTACTACTGAGGCATTTTACTTTCTCTACATGTATAAGCATTCCATTTATTGGAACGTTTTATCATAGAGGACTGTTACAAGTTAAGCACTGACTGCTTTGTTTCATCTGGCACGCAAACTTGGGTTCTATTAAACTGATAAAATCTTGATTTGTAACCATTCTAATCATACATCTGAGAATTACCTCACCTTTCGTGAGGTAAACTAATTCATCAACGAGAGAAACAACTTGGTTCCTAACACTGTATGTTAATTTGTATCACTGGGGGAAATTATGCTTCTCTGCCTGCTTCCCACCATACCTTTTGAATAACAAAATGATAAAATAACATAGCAATCTGAGGAAGTAATATCACTGGAAAGAAAACAGTGGGAAGAAAGTTTGCATATTTCAGTTGTGAAGTGGTCAGGAAAGAGGTGTTAAATGTAGCGAAATCAAAATAGTTTATATTCACATTAAGTGTTAAGTGTTATTGACAAAGTTATTTATGTCCAACAAATAATTATTTTTAGGCTTAGGATTCTAAAACGGAGATGGAGATTATCCAGTGGGGGTAATTTCCCACAAAATGTATTTAATTGCTTACAAAATATATTTTCTTGGGGATTATTTTCATTGGCTCTATAAGATTTGTTTGCAATAGATGGGCTTAGCATTACTTACAGAGACCAAAACATCCAAAAAATTATCTAAGTCATTGGAACTGAAAATAAAATTAATGGCCCAGTGAACTGTTTGTTTCTTTAAAAAATTGTTACGGTCCATTTTTTCTAGAAGGGAAGAAGGGGAATGAATTTACAGGTGGTATATAGTACTGAAAATGAATTTGTATATATGAAAATTAATTGCAATTTGAGATCTAAACATGGTAACCACTTTTATCTGCAATCCCTTCCACTTTTCTCATTTGGCATCATATGAAACCATAGCTTCCCCTCTCCATTTTACCTTTCGCAGAAAACCTATGAAGGATTCTCTGCAGAAACTCCAGGCTGGTGAAGAATGTCTGTATTAAGACAATAACATTCTTAGGCAAAAGCTGAACCTGAGAAAGGAAGAGGTGAAAAGTGACAGGCGTTCTGTATGCAGTAAGAAAGATATTTCTTAGCTTGGTTGCTACCTACTGAAGCTTGGCCTATACTTTTTCCTTCTCCGTCTAGCCTTGGAAAACAGTAGCGTACCTATCAATACAATGATCAGAGGCTCATTTACAAGCTGCCTAGTTTTCTGCCACAGCCTCTAAATAAGAGATCCTTTCTGGAGCTGCAGTGATTGAATTTTCAATCATTCATTAATCACCTTCAATGTTATCAGCTTAGCTAGTGTCAGGGCTTCAGCAAGATCAGCACCTCCAGCCATTATTGGTCCTGCCAGCAAAGTACAAGCTTTCTATATTCTCAGCAGGGCCATGTTCTGGCATTAAACACTAATCTTAAAACCTCCATGTTGTGAAAGATTTTGTAAAAGAAAAGGGGAAATGCTGTCAAATACATTAAAACAGAGAGTGCTTTGAAAATATACGTTTTTAAGAGCTAGTCAGATCCCTACTTTTAAAACCTAAATTATGATTGTATATAGAGAGGAGATTTTTCCATTTTGATTCTGTTCTGAATTCTATTGCATTGTGGAATTTAAATGATTTATTTCAGGAACCATTATGGATACAACTAGAAAGCTGTTGTTTCTTCCTCTTAATATCTTGACAGGGACTCAATACTTCTTTTGCTTATAAATCTAATGATTTCCTTCATTAAAAACTACAGACTCATAAAAATATTTTGAATATTTCAAGAAGATGTGCAACAATAGCTGGGTTTCAAACTCTGTATGTTGGAATGGACAGTACGAAGACATCATTGTGATTTAAAGAGAGTATTGGAGAAAAAAATTAGATTAAAAATGTAACTGAAAAATTAGAACCTATTGAAGAATAACACATTTAGATTTATTGGTTGTGGGGTACAGCTAAGGAAGTTGATTTACTTTGGTGTATCTGCTCTGAAAATCCTGGATAGAAGATATGTACGCACTTTCTACAATATGAATTGAACTTTTATTTATGTTGTGGAATATTTGATCAATAAGTTTCCATGTGGTCAGTTTTAAGACTTGGAACCCATTGAATTTCTTCTGCCAAATATCATTTTTTAGTTTCTTTCTAGTTTTTTGCTTGGCTTTTCTTGTGTTCTGGGGTGTTTGTTTTTTTTGTGTGTGTGTGTTTCATTTAGTTTTATGCTTGGTTACTCATTTTTACTTTGTGTTAATTAAAATCATTTCTTTAAAAAGATTATGACTAGGATTATGGTGGTAGGTACTGTGCCTAATACACTCAATATTATACTTAGATAACTAATTGCTCTAGATCATGGGTGTCCAATCTTTTGACTTGCCTGGGTCGCGTTGAGTGAAGAGGAATTGTCTTGGTTCACATATAAAATATATAATAGAGTTAATGTATATAAATCACATTGTAATGTTAAATGTTTACAATCTTGTGGGGCCGCATTACTAGCTGTCCAGGGACGCATGCAGCCCATGAGCTGTGGGTTGGACACACCTCTGCTCTAGATTCATATGTATAAAGCCCTCCCCATTTCTTCTACTTAAAGATGTATATTTATATAAATATTTATTATTGTAATATTATCATTACTCCATTTGTTGTCACACTCCAGATGGCTATGTGTGAGGCTGAAGTGCAGTCTAACCCATATCATTGTACATACTAGTGTACTCATAATTACATATGCACCTAATGGATTGTTCACATGTACAAATTTCTAGGAGACTTAAAATATATGTTTCAAATATGCAAATAACTAATGAATTTCTAACAGATTTTTGCATATACATGAACTCTTAGGATTCTGCAAGGCCACTTTGTGAAGCCCTCGTCCAAGTCTGCTACTTGAAGCATCAAGGTCTTCATGGGGACTTCACAACATCAAGTGAAGATACTTTCACTGAAATTTTGACTGGGTTTCCAGCAAATCCCAGCAAAAATCTCTTCCTTAACTACACGGGCATACTGTAATCATGGGAAGGCTCTCAAGGCAGGTTCATCAAGCTTTGGACTGGGCTTGTTGCTTCAAGGTGCAGATTTGGGTAGAAATTGTAAACATTTCATAATGCCCTACGTAGTTTTGCTCTCCTTTCCTGCCCCCTTTTCTCTTCACACACACAACCAATAGATTTTCTTACAATGAACAAGTGAGTAAAAAGTAATTATTTGTCACCTGCCTTTTTTAAAATGGCTGCATAATAGATAAAGAATTGAACGTAATTCATGTTACCAAAATCTCAATATAGCTTTCTGAAATAATGAAGAGTTAAATGACAGTTGAATATACAAGGAGACATTGTAAGAAGTGTTTGTGTGTAGCTAGATAGATATATAGAGATTCAGGTACATAGACACAAACATATGTGTGTATGTATGTAGTTTTCTCAAGGAATGAATCACAACAAATCAATGATAATTTTTTCTCTTTTTTTTTAAGTCCTCAAATTGCTCATCAGCTTTAACTTCAGCAATGAACATTTTTCCACACCGACTAAGATTTGCCCCCGAGTGATTAATTAACTAATGCTATAGTTGATTAATCTACTGATTAAAGCATACAGCCCTAATCATAAAAAGCATGAACATTTTTGTTTTTAAAGTGCTGCACTCTGTTTCAGCAGTTCAGTATCGGAGTCAGTTCAGATTATACAGGAAGGGGGGCTTGATTTAAAAGGCAGGACCCTCGGTAACTTTTGTTCAGCTACAGTGGAAGGGGGAAAGAACTAACCCAATTATCCAGTTGATTTGAAATGCTTAAGTAAAAATGCTGATGACATAGCATTTCATGTTGAGAAGATTTAGCCTGCATCTGGATCGATATTGTTGTCCCTTTTCATTCTGGTTATAGCTTTTTTTCTCTCCCCAAATCTTCCCTACATTTTTCTTGAAAGATCTGTTACCCTTACTAAAAGTGCATGATTATTATTTTCTTTTTTAAAAAAGAAAGGTGTATATGATCTAAAGAGAAACCAGAGTATATATAGATATATTTGCATATGCATTCAATAATTATTAGCGCATGGTAACAAACCTAAAAAGGCTAGATTAGCCTCAAACCTGTCTACCATTCAAAAGACAGTTTTGTCACTGGGCTTGGGATCTGGATGCATGGCATAGCCTATGCAGTGGTTGTATTCATTTGTCATAGGTGATTTTGTTTTTACCTTGGCTATGGATTACATGTGTTCTTGTTCTAATTTTTAAATCTCTTTATATGCAGTTTTAATTGCTGTTAGCCAACCAGAGTCATGAATTTGAGATGGACAGCCATACAAATTAAAATGAGAAATAAATGAAATATGCAATTTTAAGAATATATTCAGTGCTCTGATGTGGGGGACAGACTGGATTATTTAATTTTATTATTTAATTTTATTATTATATTATATTATTATATATTATATTATTTTATTTTATTTTATTTTATATTTTATTTTATTTTATTGGATGCCTGAATCATAAACTGTGATTCTGTGTGGCTAACAGAGGAATAAAACCAAAAATAGAACTACAAGATAGAACAAAGATGAAAAAAAATAATATAAATTAAAACCAATCCACAAACATTCAGTATTCCAATCATTATAGACAGTCTCATCCAGGACCCAGAGAAAAAGCCAGGTCTTAAAGGCCTTTCAGAAAACCAAAAGGATCAGAGTCTTCTGAATCTCCAGAGTGGATGACCATAAGAAAAAGTAATTTTTAAAAAGTCATGGTTATAACACAGCCAGAATTCATGGAACTTATTTTATTTTATTTTATTTATCACGTTTTCAAGCCACCTGCCTCCCTCAGAGAAGGAGTTAGGATTTTCAGTTTTGAGAAAAAGCTAATGGTGTAAACTTAGAGGTTTCCTTGTTAAAGAAGTTTTAAAAAAGAAAAGTGGAACAATCATATGAATCACAATCACATTCACATTCGCCAATCATATGAAAAGAGGAACTGTCAAATGAACTTATAACATCATGTCAAACTCCTGTAGCGACCCAATTGCAGAATTAATTATATATGCTAATGAAGAAATATCGCTTCGATTAGCCTTCTCCAACCTGGTTCCCTCCAACTACACTGGGACTGTGGTTCCCAAAACTCCCAATCAGCATAATCTTTAGCTGGACACATTGTTTGGGACCTCTCAGAGTTACACCCCCAACATATCTGAAAGGTGCCAGATTGATGAAATCTAGTTTCAATCATCATCATCATAAAAACCCTTACCAAGTACTTCTGAAGGTAGAATATAGGTACAGGCTATTTGCTCAAGGCCAGGGAACAGAAGAACAGGATCAAAGTCAGGTTTTATAGATAAATTTAACTATGTATTTCTGGCAAACCAATAAAACCTATAGTACGTGCCCACTCAACAGGGAAGCTATTTTTGTCAGGATCTTTCCCATAAATTCTTCATGAGTGACTCACGGTGTCATTTTACTTGAAGTTCTTGGACAAACATCAGCCATACATGACAGCATCAAAGTGTTACAAAGGCTAATCAAAAGCAAATGTAAATGTTAAAATAACTTGTATCGTTTAAGAGCCATTTTCTCCATAAGAAAAAAGCTGAAAGATACTGAGCATTAAACCAGTTAAGTAGAAGGAGTTTGGGCTTCCTCTTAATTAAGTATTAATTAATACTTTTATTTTAAATACATCTGCTATTTTTGTGATAGAAAACAGGGGGAGGGAAATATAGCAATAATGCTATGCTCCCTTTTAGTGCTTGGCGATTGTTATTTTTTCATACAAGACTATAGGATGCAGAACTTTCTATGGCAAGCAATTTTGTTCGGTTGAGAGTTTTCTCAAACAGTTTAAAATCCTGCAGAAAGAATGGCCCAGAGACATCAGTGGACTATGTATGTATATGTATGAACCTTCTCAATGAGTGCAAGGAGAAGATCAAAAGTCCTAGAATTGACTAACAAGGACAGAATATTCCTCCTCCATGACTATAGAATGCTGGCTATTGGAGGGAAAGGGAGAATATTGGAAGATGATAGGCTCCATCCTGCACCATTTTATGGCCAGATTCATTTACCTAATTTCTTTCAGATCAGGAAACATTTTCTTCAAAAAATAATATTTCATATTGAATTGGATTTCCACTTAGTACTGATTTGGACGTTGACAAGTGTTTATAGAAGATCAGAAAAAAATAATGCAGTTAAGGGCTCTTTATTCTCCCAGCAGCTATCCATGGTCCATCCCATACTGTTTGGGAGGGATCCTGACAGTCCTGGGACATATTTTAGGGAACCTAGGAAGGTGTAGGAAACAGGAATCTCTTTTTCAATGAAATTCCATAAGTTCAATTATCACAGAATCATAAGTTTTGTCATTTTATAGTTATACTGTTTACAGTAGTTATTAAAATTGTTCACTTGTAGCTATTGACATGGCATCCTTCTTCTCCTATGTTACATTTATTGCACCCTCAAGATCTATCAGTAATATTTTCTTTAATTTACACAGGGTGTTATTCAAATTAGAAATTGATTCAACTAGTCAGTTGTCCCAACACACATTTTTATAAGAATAAATCAAAAAGACTTGTTTCTGGGAAAATATTTTTGCTTAACTTCATAAGTTCAAATATTAATCAGTGTGTTATTATGTTTATTCCCTTTTTTATGCATATGAGTCATGTTCATTAAAAAAATTATTTCTTTTAGATTGCAGATTGAATTAAATTCAACTAACATCTTCCACCCCAACAATCATTCATTGTCTTGGACCTACCAAACACACTAAAACATACCTCCTTTCTCTACCCCTGCAGCACAACCCCAGGAAAAAGTGCTTTTGATTTAAGGAATTGAAGATTGGCTATACAGTACATGCACTCAGATGTTCTCCAAAGCACCTTCTGGCTTTGAATCTGAAACTTTGTAGATCCCTATTCTCTATACATTCAACTTTTTCTCTAGAGGAAATACTGCAAGGCAGTTTTGTAATATTCCCTCTGAAGCTGAGGACTGGGCAGGTGCTGTCATTGAGAATGGGACTTTCCTCTTCCCTGCTAAAGCCAACATGCCATAACATCTTTTTTTATTATTATTATATCCATGCCATAACATCTTATCAACCTCTCCCTTTCTTTAGACAAATCATAGGGACATTTTCATTGCTCTTCCCACATGTTCAGTTGTGTTTTTCCTTTCTTTGCCATGAAATGAAGATATGTGGATAGGTTACTGACTGAAGTCTCTCTCTCTCTCTCTCTCTCTCTCTTTATTTTTTTTTACTTCCCTGCTGGTGATCCAGGACGTGTTTCTATTCTTTCAACTCTTCCCCAAATCTGGGGACCAATGGTGACACAATACAGTGGCAGTTGGCAATGGGCAACGCTTCCAGCAGCATGGAGGAGTGCCAATCGTCACTGAATTGTTTTTGTCCCTCTTCCTGTTGTTTAATGCTTTTCAGGATTGCAAACTTGAAAAATTCCAAGCTTGCTAATACAAGTGTCCTCTGCGCATCTTCAAGTGCATTTCATGACTAATAAGGAATAGCACATAAAGCATTTAGATTGCTATTGGTGTGTATGTTGCTGCTGCCAATTCTTATTACTTTCCAAGTAAATGAAGTGACCACTTTAGTAGGTGAAAACATGTTCAATAATGCTGATGGGTCCAACAGAAGAACTTGCTTTCTACCTAATTTATTTACATATTTATTTGATTTATGTAACCACCCATTTCCCAATAGGAACTCTAGGCATTGAGAAACAGCTGTTTTCTTCCATGAGTTCAGTATAGTTATGTGCTTTAATGATTTTTTTTACTGTTGTTAGCCACCCAGTCATGAATTTGAGGTAGGCAGATGTATAAATTGAATAAATAAATGGAATGAATGAAAACGAATAAATACCTAAACACTGTGTAAAACATAAACCGAGGTACCAAACCGATCTAAACATATGGTAACCACATAACGGGTTCTAGCTAGCATTATGACCCCCCTTTATGTTGACATTGGTTGGCACGAATATTTAGTAAACCTTCCATTTTTGAAAGGCCACTCCTCTAGTTCTCTAAAGAATACAGCATAAGCAAATAAGGTGCTCTGAGATTGGTTTCAATGAACTACTACCTACTTTTCATTATCAAATGAGAAAAGATATATGACCTTGTAAGGAAAACTATCTTATCTTCTTGGATAGACACTGCAAGTATTCTCAGTGTCTAGGTAGGGATCCTCATAGTTGTTGGTCATGTTGATCATGTAGCTCCTGGGCTAGGGTGGTTGGAGCTGCTTGTGAGTTTTGTTAATATATGTTTGTGTGTTCACTGAATTTGTCATCTTGTTCTTTATCTTATTCTTATCCTATTTGTTTTTGTTGGCTTTGTCTCTTTGAATTGTATTGTATTTTTTTTCTCTTTGTCGTATTGGGAGCCACCTACAGTCACTCCGAAGCTAACAGCATCTAAATTGATTAATAAAATTAAATTAATTGTGAATTTCTAAGAAATAAAATTCAGCAGCATTTGGAAAGCCACCTATTGCCAGCTTAACACATACCATGGAGTGAAGCACCTTGCTTATGGAATGTTCTATGTGATCAATATGGCTCAGTAATGCTTTGGCTTTTTTTGTAGAAAATCTGTTGTTGGGAAAAAAAGTTGCTTAGCAATGAGAAACTGAAATGAAGTAAAAATGAAAGGATTACCATATGCTCTACTTATACAACAATTATAAAGGTTGTGAGAAAGCAGCTCTTTATTTCACAGGTAAACAAACTGATACCCTCCAAATATGCCAGAAAACAGCTCTCATCAGACCCAGATAATATCTCAAACATTTTTCTGGTATGGCTACCTGGCTCTGTTAAAAAGATGTCCAATTTTTAAGATGTCATGAAGCTGGAGAACAGAGTCTTAGACGATCAAAGACCTGAAGACTAAAACAGACCAAGAACAGCTGCAGGACTTGGGTTTGGCTAGTCTGAAGAAATAGGGGAAACATGATAGCAGTATTTGAGGGGCTATCACAAAGAAGAGGGGGTCATGTTATTCACCAAAGCACCAGAGGGCAAGACAAGAAACAATGATTGGAAACTGATCAAAGAGAGAAGCAATCTGGAATTAAGGAGAAACTTCCTGACAGTGAGGCCAATCAATCAGTGGAACAGCTTGCCTCCAGAAATCGTGGGTGCTCCATCACTGGAGAATTTTAAGAAGAGGCTGGACAGTCACTTGTCTGAGATGGTATAGGACAGGTTTTCCTACTTGAGCAGGGGGCTGGACTAGAAAGCCTCCAAGGTCCCTTTCAGCTCTATTCTATTCTGTTCCATTCAAGTTGCCCGTTCACATTGAGCATCTGGACTGCAGACCTAACTCAAGCCATCTTGTTATAATCTTCCTCATTACAGATATTGTCTTGATATTTAAATTATAATATTTTTATTTAAATATTTATTTGTTTTTCTTCCTTTCAATTGTATCCAATTCTTGGAGATTACCTGGACAAATCTCTGCAGTTTTTTTGGAAGGTTTTTCAGAAGAGATTTGCTATTGCCACTTTCCTAGAGCTGAGAGAGGGCCCAAGGTCACCCAGCTGGCTTTGTGCGTAAGGTAGTACTAGAACTCACCATCTCCCGGTTTCTAGCCTGATGCTCTAACCACTAAACCAAAGTGGTTCTTTTAAATATTATAATCCATTATAAATAACATCCATGTCACTATTGTGCTAATCTTGCTCATTCTCCTCCTTTTTGAAGTTATTCTAATACATACAAGAATTCTTTCATTTCTTTTTTAAGATAGTGTTATTCACTCAATTTCTATCTTACTATTACCAAGCAGGTATTTATTTATTTGAATTATTAATACCTTTGCTTTCAGAACTGCAATTCTCTAAAAGTAGCTTCAAAAACATAAACTGCTGTAAATAAAAATACAATATATAACAAATACAACATATAATAAATGCAAATACACTATGTAATAAATACAAGTACAATATATAAGATTTGGAAATAAAGATTATCTAAGAGCCTTCAAAACGGGCAATTAGTAATAATGATACTATGGAAGGGGGGAAAGCATTATCTTGCTTATTGTGGGGTGGATACCTACCTTCCTTATTTATGTACATAATCTATGGATGTTTACAAACTTCCAACCAAACTTCCATTGATCTCAAGAGGATTTATCCTCAAGCAAGTTTGTGGAGAAAGAAGCCAAAATGCAAAGAAAGCAAACATGTCCTTTGGACTCATAGCTGGGGATGGCTGCTGTGGTCTAAGAGCAATATATTTTTTAAAAAGGTTTGGCCCTCAAGATTCTGATTTGATCATTATACAGCAACACCGAAGTATTGAGTTTGTATTGATTACAGCATGTATCATATATGCAAACAAACAAACAAAAAAGATTTTGAGTAGCGGTTCTCCCTCAGGGTGTCTAGACATTCCAGACTCTGCATTGAGAGCTAAGTTGATAATGCTGTATGGAAGGAAAATTGACCATTTGGATAATTGGTAAAAGAAAGAAAAGGCTTTGGGTGGTTTGGAAAGAGCTGCTGTAATTTTGACACTAATCAATTTTTCAAGATGTTCCCTTTAAAGCTGCCAACAGGGAAATAATTCAAAATATTGATTGCTTGGTATGAGGTTAACAAGTTAAACAGTTGTACAATAGCTAGAGATTATTTGATGCTCAATAGCTTTCGTTTTATCTTCTACTTCATTAATTTGCTTTTGATCATTCACGTTAACAATCTGATCCACCAACTAACAGAAGCACCATTAGGAAGGAAGGAGGGATTGCCAGTATCCTTTAGTTACAACGCCTGTCATTGTTAACCTGCGAATGGAAGGGTGGGAGGGCTCATACCCATGGCCATGCCTTCTTTCCTCTCTATTCTCTTTGTCAGGGTGGGCTTTTAAGTAGGCCATCCTGCTTAACAGTAATAACAGTTAATAACATTGATAATCTAACAATTACATAAACATTTTTAAAACAAAATAGCTTCTACTGAAGCTACAAATAAAGTCATATTTAGAAGTAAATCCCTCTATGCTTAATGGAATTTCCCCTCCCATGGCAATATGCATTTAACTGCAGTATCGTTCGTAATTAATTCTCTTGAATTCGCTTTGTGTGCATTTACACAGCTTTTGTCAAACTGACCCCAATTGACAACTCCCAAATTTCTATCTTGACCCTGCTCTCTGAGAATCTTAAGGGGTTTTGGCCATTTTTCTTTTTTCCTTCCTGTTGTGTCCATCCTGTTTGATTTAGTATTACAAAGACAATTTCAAAACAATGAAGGGTTGTGTTATCCTTCCCTCCCCCCCCCCCCCAGTATTTGGAATCTTTTTGCATTTAGATCCTCCAATTCCCACAACTTTGCATTTATAATCTACCTTGGGATTAACTTCCAGCAAATACAGGCAATCCCTATGGAAACAAAAATATGTTCCGAAACTGAAATGTAGCAAATGGTCAGAGATGAAATGAGACTGTATGCTGGTTTCTAAATTGCAATTAGAGAGTCAACAACTTCACTTGTAAATAACAGATTTTAAAGGATAAAAGGTCACTGCCTGCTTCCTTCCATAAAAATGTCTTCAAAGGCACAACTTTTTTTGCCACTCGTATTTTTACAACAAGAACAATGCTAGAAACTATTTAATTGGAAGAGTTCCAGCAATCTGCCATTTTCTTACCACTTTCTCTCTCTTCTATTTGTAAGTAAAGGCAGCATTTGATTCCAACGCTAGTAGGGACTGAGTGCTGGGTAGCAAACATATTTTCCCTGGCGGAAAAATCCCTCTGCAAGCCACTGCACTGTGTCAGGAGATAATTTGTACATAAACATTTAGAGTCAATGCAGCTTATTTCAAGCGGACAAATACAAACTCACTGACAAACTGACTGATAATGCTAATAAATCCCATTGGGCCTCTGCTTCAAACCCCAGCAATTTAATTGGAGTTAAACAGGCTGGTCTGGGAAGTCAAAGAAGCACCCGAAAAAAGGCAAGAGCTCTCTTCTACAGGTGTTGTTGTCAAGAAAATTGCATGAATGCGTTCCACAAAGTTATTGGAGTCAAGGTCAATTTGACTGAGCAGTTACATTATGAAGTGACACCTGTATCATTTCTTTGGAATTGGGATGTAATATCAGGCCTTTCCTCGTGGCTGTATCGTAGAAGTGAGTTCTAGACAGGGATTATAAACATCTGACCTGGAAAGCAAAGTTTGTCTTCGTTTTCCAAATTGCACACAATGTTTAAGCACTATTTTTTCTCCTTTTGAAATTCAACTGCGAGGGACATTTGTAACATAAGGGGCACTTCTGTCATATATCTGCTATATATGCATGTCTGTATCAGAGTTATACCTGCCCTTGCAATCAAAAAAAGCCCTCAGCAGTTTACACACATCCATAAAAATGTGATAAAGTATCCACAGTATAAATATAAAAGAAACAAGCAATAATATAAACACATAAAGCAAACAGTCAAATCGGTATTGGATTTCAAAAGCAGTAATATCCACAAACTACATCTCACCGAAAGCCTAGCTCTTTAGTATTTATACCAGAACTGAAGGATGTTTTTGCCACTTGTCAATCAAAATGCTTCAAAATCTGTTGTGGACCAAATTCAGAATAGAGAAAAGTTTATCTAATTCTGGATAATGGTCATCATGGGACATTTCCACACTGATGACTTAGAACATTTTCAGAACTTCACCTAGCCATCACTGAAATGATATGAAGCTGGTCTTTTTTCCTGCTATAATGAAAGACAACAATGACTGTCTGACTCTAGAAGAAGCTGTGTGTCACTAGGCAGAAAATAGAAGATATGTTCCAGATTTTGGAGGGCAGAGTTGTGCATAATCTACTAATGCAGTTGAGATGGTTCTTCTGAAGCCAGTGACAGGTTAATAAATGTAGAATGTTACCCTGACCATTGCCTCATCAACGTCCTCATTCATATCTCCATAATATTTTGCTAGACATTTTAAATTTAAAAAGGCATCTCCATTACCTGAATCTAAACTAGTGAAACGTAAAACAACTTCAGTAGATCTGTTGTGTACTAGTTTAAGAATTGTTTTTAAAAAACATGATTCATTAAATTTATTGTACAGTAATCGTTACATTTTTGACATTGTTTTAAATAGAGTAATGAATATAATTATTGGCCAATTGTCTAATATAGGCCCTGTATCCAAAATTATATTGAACAATATAATTGAACAGTACAGGTAGTCCTCAACATATGACCACAATTGAGCCCATAATTACTGTTGCTAAACAAGACAATTGTTAAGTGAGTTTTGCCCCATTTTATGACCTTCCTTGCCATAATTATTAAAAGAATCACTGCAATTGTTAAGTGAGTAATATGGCTGTTAAGTGAATCTAGCTTCCCCATTGACTTTGTTTGTCAGAGGGTCGCAAAAGGTGATCACATGACCCCGGGACACTGCATAAATATAAGTCAGTTGCTAAGCATTTGAATTTTGATCACGGGGCCGTGGGAATGCTGCAATGGACGTAAGTGTGAAAAAATGGCCCTAATTCATCTTTGCAGTGCTGTTGTAACTTCTAACGGTCACTAAACAAACTGTTGTAAGTTGAGTACTATCTGTACTTCAGTTTCGTTACATCTATCACCCATTTTTCTTTTGCAGGTCAATTTTTTCTCTAATGAATTTCTTTATATGTTTCCTTTTTATGTTTTTCTCCCTTATTTTTCATTTTATGATGTCCCACTCATTCTAGAAATTCATTTGTATCCATGATTCAGTGCTGTAGCCATCTTCCACTTAAGCTACGCAGATTTCAACTCCCAGAATTCTACAGTCAGCATGGCTGGTTTGAGAGATTCTGGGAACTGAGATCCACCCATCTGTGGTTGCTGTGGTTGAAAAATACCAATCTAGTTAGGTTAGCTCTGGCCTGGAAAGGCCTTGAATCTCCAAATGACCATAATTTATTTAATGTGATTTGGTGGCAGAGGATGCTTAGAAGTTTATAATGCAGCAAACTTTGGTTAATCAACAAAAGGTATTTCTTTTAGAGAACATTTGAGTTTCTCTAGACTGCCAATTCATTGTCAATACAGAATAGTTTTTCTTCTCCTCCAACCTTCCAGCCTACCCCCACCCAGCCCTCCCCACCCTCCCTCTATATGTCGATGGAACATATGGTATAGAGATAGAAAGATGAAAATAAATCCACACAGGAAATCTCTCTCTCTCCTTTTTCTTCTTAAATTTCTCATCTTCTTCTTGCCTTTGAATTTCCTTGAGGCACTCTCTCTGACTCTCTCTCTCTCTCTCTCTCTCTCTCTCTCTCTCTCTCCCTCCCTCCCTCCCTCCCTCCCTCTCCCTCCCTCTCTCTCTCTCTCTCTCTCTCTCTCCTCCCTCCCTCTCTCTCCTCTCTCTCTCTCTCCTCCCTCTTCTCTCCCTCCATCCCTACCCCTCCATCCCTCCCTCACTCTCTCTCTCCCTCCCTCCTTCCCTCCCTCCCTCCCTCTTTCCCCTCTCTCTCTCTCTCTCTCTCTCTCCCTCCCTCCTCTCTCTCTCTCTCTCTCTCCATTCTCTCCCTCCCTCCCTACCCCTCCATCCCTCCCTCACTCTCTCTCTCCCTCCCTCCTTCCCTCCCTCCCTCCCTCTTTCCCTCCCTCTCTCTCTCTCTCCATCCCTCCCCTCTCCCTGTCTCTCTCCCTCCCTGCCTCCCTCCCTCTCTCCCCCTCCCTCTCCTCCCTCCTCTTTCTCTCCCTCCCTCCCTCCCTCCTTCTCTCTCTCTCTCTCTCTGAATTGATCTAAATTAAAAAGGTAAGTGGAGAGGAAGAAGAAAACAAGGAGGTAGGAGCAAATGTGTCCCTTCATTTGGGTGCCCAGTAGCCTTCTGAAGTAGTGTGCCATCACTGATGTTTGGATTATTTATGGTGACACATTGGAAAAGGCAGGTGTATTTTTGCTGGATTATTTCAGCCCGGCACCATTCATACAAGAGCAAGTGAGAGAAATCAGATTTTCACCCCAGTTCCCAAATGATTATCAAAGAATGCTCTAATCCAAATTCCTTGCATCCTATTGAATTCAGCTGAGGATGTCAAGTATCAGCCTGTTCTTCAACACACTAAGCCAGGTGTCCAATTAATTTTAGTACTGACAGTGGATTGCAACTAAACTGGCTTGAATGCATTTCACAGAGGTTCACTCAGTATGTACAGATCTGAACCTTGTCCTCTTAAAAATAATCCACAAGTGAGATTTCCAGAGATTATGCTAAAACAACAAACTGACCTAAGCAGCTCATTTCAGTGTCTAGAGACCTGGCACCAAATCTCCTTGTATGAAGTTCTGTTCTTCTCTTCCAGCCTATATTTATTTGAAGATCCATTTGTGATATGGGAGGCTCAAATATGGCTAGTTGACCAAAGGGCTGAGCAGCAAAAAAGCCAACCATATTTTAGTCTAATATGGTTGAATATGTGGTGTAACTTCAGAAAATGTGTCGATTAACTAACCAGGCCTTAGTTTACTGTAAACCAGGGGTCTTCAAACTTGGCCCTTTTACGACTTGTGGACTTCAACTCCCAGAATTCCTCAGCCAGGCACGCAGGCTGAGGAATTCTGGGAATTGAAATCCACAAGTCGTAAAAGGGCCAAGTTTGAAGACC
This sequence comes from Crotalus tigris, assembly GCF_016545835.1. Lineage (NCBI taxonomy): Eukaryota > Metazoa > Chordata > Lepidosauria > Squamata > Viperidae > Crotalus > Crotalus tigris. The sequence continues at coordinate 947,875 of NW_024096600.1, forward strand.
CCTGCTATAAACCAACCAAATTATGAAGATAAGTTGCATTTAATTAATTTGGTTACATGGCTAAATATCACGTCCATTGAATTTCCTTGAAAAGAGGCCTACAATTGTGTGCAAGAATTAATGGAAATAGCAGCACAATAGAAGAGAGTCTCTGAGTACAGTATGTACAAATGGCTTCACTCCTCTCTACTAAGGAGAGATTAGTCAAACAAACTTCATAGAGAGATTCTATAATTCTTTTAACAAGGTTCAGGGGGAAGCAGAAAGAGGACACCTAAACTAGCGTGGACTCTTCCAGATTCTATGGACTGCAACTTCCAGATTTCTGAACTTTTGTCACACAGCACTTTTGTTTGTGAGTTGTAGTCCAAACCAGCTGGAGAGCCTCATTTTGGAAAGGCTTGCAAGCTTGTTGGAGAGATAACATACAGCCGTTAAAATGCTGGGTTTTAAGAGGTCAGATTCAAGTCCTTCCTCCACCATAAAGCTCACCTGGTGTCTTTGAGCTAGTTCAGGGGTAGGCAACCTTGGCTCTTTTATGATTCGTGGGCTTCAACTCCCGGAATTCCTGAGCCAGCATTCTGGGAATTGAAGTCCACGAGTCATAAAAGAGCCAAGGTTGCCTACCCCTGAGCTAGTTAGTCTTTTTCAGCCTAGCCCAGATTACCGGACCATTGTGAAGATCCAGTGGGAGGATCTTTTGTCATACATGAGCTCACAAAGAAAGACGAAAATAAAAAAATAATGAATAATATGACCTCACTTTTCTTATCACTCCTTCTGAAAAAGTGTGAAGATCTGGCCCTGCCAACTCACCTGGTTATTAAAGGGTGGCATGCAACCATGGGGGGTGGTTGGTGGCCTGAGAGAGTTCCTATTATCCTTGCTTGCATCTGTTTGTCATTCAGTTTTAATTCTGTTTTAACTGTATCTTTTTATGTTTTTATAACTTATTATGTGTAAACCACCCTTAGTCATAGTGATAGTGAAGATGGGTGGTGCCTAAATTTGATAAATAGTGAGATGGGTGTTGCCTACATTTGATAAATACAAATAAAATAAATAAAATATGAATAGCTCACTATTAACTTGGAAAAAAATGCTTTAGCTCCCTTGACCTAGAACAGACATGTCAAACTTGTGACGTCACATGACATCGCGCAACATATCGAGACTGTTTTGCCAGGGCCAGCAATGGGGTGGGCGTGGCATTTGTATGATCCGGCCGCGGCAGTTTGACACCCCTGACCTAGAAGTTTCAGGCCCATTCTCCTGAAAGCTGGCTGGGCCTTCCAAGGTTTTTGAAAGAGGCCTAATGATCCTCAGCAAAGCCAAGGAATCTCGGTGTCCTTTCTCCCCAGCTAAGTTGAAGCACTAAGCACTTTTCCCCAAGAAAGCAAAAAATCAATGCCACAGTTGAATTGTTTGCCCCAATACCAAGCCCTATCTGGCTTCCGTTCCAAGTCCCTACCAATAATTTGATTTCTCTCCAGAATAATGGGTGACAATACTCAACAAGTGTTCCTACCCCTTGAAGTGATCCTTGGATTGTGTTGGAGAAGGGGGAAACATTACAACAAGACCAATACAGAACTTCACGCTATCTCATGTATGAGCTAGGGATGAGAAGAAAGCAACATCATGGGGATACAACTTATCAGAAAAAAAAGTTATCAGGTCAGTTTTGTCCCATGGTTATGTGCAAATGGAAGAAGACTCAGAGGAGGATGTGGTTCTTTTTTTTCCCCCTTGTATTCCAGCTCAGTTACCTTTTAAAAACACCATCACTTTGTGGCACAGTTCTTTCTAGAGCAGCGGTTCTCAACCTATGGGTCGCGACCCCATTTGGGGTCGATCGACCTCTTTTCGGGGGTCGCCAAAGGCGGCGATCCGCCATTTTGTCCCCTCCGGGGGCGCGCTGCGCCTCCATGGGGGCGGTACCGCGCACGCGCGCCGCGCGTGGGGGCGGCGGCGCGCCTCCAGGGGGCGGCACCGCGCATGCGTGCCGCGCGTGGGGGCGGCGGCGCGCCTCCGGGGGGTGGCGCCGCACATGCGTGCCGCGCGTGGGGGAGGCGCCGTGCATGCACGCCGCGCCGCGCATGCGCATAACGTTTGTGTGACGGGGGTTGCCGTCACACAAACGTTGAGAACCGCTGTTCTAGAGCAGCGTTTCTCAACCTTGACAATTTTAAGGCATGTGGACTTCAACTCCCAGAATTCCACAGCCTGGCTGTGGAATTCTGGGAGTTGAAGTCCATATGCCTTAAAATTGTCAAGGTTGAGAAACACTGTTCTAGAGCAGAGGTCTTCAAACCTGGCCCTTTTATGATTTGTGGACTTCAACTCCCAGAATTCCTCAGCCTAAGTGCTGAGGAATTCTGGGAGTTGAAGTCCACAAATCATAAAAGGGCCAAGTTTGAAGACCCCTGTTCTAGAGGCATGAGAAGAAGATGGTGATCTCTGCTCCTCGTTGTAGTAGGTAAGACTTTTTTAGTCAAAGTTAAAATACTTTACACAGAAATTTCAGGGAAACAAGTTTGCATGGCTATCCAGAAGGGGGTGTCAAGGGGGGAAATGATGAAAGCAGCATCACATTACCACAGTGCAAGCGCTGTCACTTTTAAACTTGCCTTGTGGTATCATGTGGATGTATAAAGGGTTGGAGCTTGCATTATTACAGTATGATGCCTTGGATCCTGCAGTTAGCTCGGAGAGCAGCTGCAACAGAATTGCTACTAGTGTCTTGGATTGTATCTTGCTTCTGATATCATTGAGGCTTTCTTCTCACTTGAGAGAGTTGGGGAAAAACAACCTGTGTTCTTCTGGATAGAGTAGAGTGCAAGAGTCTGTGGAAATGGCATCACAAGCGTATGCTTGTCTAATTTGGTCATTTAAAGTCCAGAAGAACAACCTGTTGCCCAGACCAAGAGTACCATTTTCCTGGGGTTTCCTCAAATTAGCATCCCCAGATGTCTTGTATTATAGTACTCATTCACCGAGACAATTTAATCTCAGTGGCTGAGACAATGGAAACAACTCTACTATTATTTATGGGAGGGAGGTAAGAAGTTGATTCTAAAGGACATCACTTGAGAAGAGACAAATATTCTGGTGGGTCCTGCATTGTGCTTTAATTTTCCCCCAGCTGTTGCTTTCCAGATACGTTGGACTACAACTCTAAGCATCTCAGTGTCATCCACCCTTATGCCTGCTGCCGGCTCAGATGATAAGACTGGCAGGCCAGCCCCCCCCCCCCAGAGGAGACTTAGGGAAAGAGAGTGTTTGGAGTAGAAGAATCTGCCATCCAGCATTTCCAGGGGAAAAAAAGGCTGCCTTATCATCTGTAAGAGCTTCATAAAAAAAAAATAGGCTGATCTTTGTTCCTAGCCCATTTTTAATAAGATCATTTAAACTTTCTTAGTGAAATGGAAAGTGGGAAGCAGCGGAACTACTGATAGGAAACTCAGATGCCCAGGGGGATCCACAAGGACAGGGGTGTCAAACTGGCAGCCCACCGGTCAGATGCGTCATATGCAGGCCAGGCCCATCCCGGCTCCACAAAGGCAAAAAAAAAAAAAATCACAATATGTCACCATACATCATGTGACGCAATCGAGTTTGACACCCGTGCATCAGGAGGATCAAAAAAAGTCAATGGTACTTATGGTTGCATAGTCAAAACCCTGCCTTATTTTTGCAGGCATGGGGTTACGACCACCATCTTAATATTTTGGACACACAAATCTCAACAGAATCTTCTGCAACCAGAATAGGCTTCACTACTCTGGGATCCTAGACACATATACAACCTGTAAGCCCCAGGCTGTCAAACCTTCAAATGCTCTGGATTCTTTTAGTTTAGTCAAAACAATAACTTTCTTGTGGGAACCAAGATCAAGCCATCTAAAGGTTTGGCAGATTGGAGCTACCTTTAGGAAGTCCACCAAAGGTGTCAATCGGGGATTGTGACTTATGACACATTAATGGGGTGGGGACTTCAACTTTTACTTTGTAACCTATTGGGGGGGGAGTAACTTTCAGTTTTGGTTTCATCTATGTTCGTGCTGATATTGTGTAGCCATTAAAAGTGTTCTTTGAGGAAAGCAATTGCCTCAGAGTTCTTATTTCTGCTGGTCTCGTTTATCAGAACTGTGACACAGGCCTTCCTTATCAGATCCCCTTGAGACTGCATAGCCTCCAATTCCTGGAGTTCTTAGTTCTGTTTGGAAGAAGTCCATGCTCTGACCACCTTCATTATTCCGTTAACAGAGTAACAGATTTGGAAGGGACCTTTTGAGGTCTTCTAGTCCAACCTCCTGCTCAAGCAGCGTAGTAGTCGAAGTCACCACTTTGCTGTGTAGCACATGAGATTGTGCATTATTATCCTGTTATTCCAAATGAGCCCTACTTCATTAGATGGGATCTGTGCCTATGGGGATAGTAATCAGGCATAATCTTACTAGGCTTACTTCCAGCCAAGGAAAAATTAGGAGGCGCTACCCAGGAAAGATTTTTGAACCCAGGTTTGAGGACAGGGATCCACCAGAAACTAGCCAGATCCAGCTGGGCTGGCTTGTCCTATTTTAAGTGATACACACCTTGAGAGCAAAGGCTAGGCCAGATCTTAAAATAACCTAACGACTTCTCTGTTCGGATTCTGCGCTTCACCCCTACCACCTCTGTGCCTCTATTTAATTTGTCTTTATGGGCTGTATAGCCCACCTTTATTATTTTTATAAACCACTCCAGGAGGTAAACATACCTAATACAGTACTCCTCTCTCCTCCTATTTTACCCCACAACAGCAACCCGGCAAGGTGAGCTGGGCTGAGAGACAGCCTGGTTGCAAAGTCACCCAGCCAGTTTTTTCCGTCCCTTAAGGTGGGACTAGAACTCCACAGTCTCCCGGTTTCTACCTGGTACCTCCATCGCTAGACCAAACTCTTTCTCTTGGTGGGTAAGGAGAATCCTCAGGCGCTACCTCGTGACCCCCTCGCTCCTCCCACCCGCAGCCTTTCTCCACGCAGGAATGACGTCATCGTCCTGGGTTTTTTGGCTCCCCCCGCGCGGCGCGTCCCTGCTTTGGCGGCCAAGTAGACCTGGCATCCTTCTCGCCACCCAAGAGCTGTTAGGTCTCTCGCTTTGCGAATGGCTTTGCCCCGCTTCCTCTTTAAAAGATTACCCTTGACATCCGCGCGCTCGGAGGCCTGTAAAGATATATCGTTGAAATCAAAGCTCTTATAATTGAGTGCTGCGGTTGGGAAGGTTAGAAAGCTACAAGAGAGGAGGAGGAGGAAACAAAGTTAACACACGCTTTCTCTCCTTCCCCCCCCCCCGCACCTCGCCCTCCCCAACAAGCTGCAGCAGGATGGCCTTTGGTTGCTCGGCCGGGGCCATCTAAAGACATTTAGCCTCCCCCACACACACACACACACACCAACCATTAGAAGGAAGTCCGACAAAAATCAATTCAGCCATTAAGCGCTGGAAATAGTTAATTAAGTTGGAAAACATGAGAGATGGACTCACGGTCTGATTAGCTTCTGGGCTTTTCATTGTAGCTACACACACACACCGTGATTTTTTAAGAGAAGTATTCACTCGGTCAGAACCACATAAGATTTGAAATTGGAAGGAAGAGCCTACAGGCGTTGTTTAGGTTTCACTCCCGATCCAGTCGCCCCGATTCTACCCCGAATTAAGGGATTGCAGGGTAGTAAAAAGGAGGGGAGTTAACCTTGGCAGAGTTTCTGGGAATTCCCCCCCCCCGCTGATTTCGGTGGGGTTTTGATGTGAAAGAAGTGGGTGAGAGCGCAGAGTGGCACGCTTGAAAAGTACACGCGTTTCAATTTGCCAAGGTTTCCTTATTAATTTGCTTTTCCGTTGAACCCCCTACGTGAATCGAGTCTTATTAAAAGAAAATGCATTTAGGCTCGCAAAACCCAAGTCGTTCGCTAAATCCCTTCCTTTTAAAGAAAGATAATCAGCTCGTTCGGCCATTGAAACAAAAGGTCCGGTACTTTCCATTCAAGCGCTGTCTTAAGGATGTTTAATGAGAGTCACGGGGTCCCTGGACACAGACGGCAGCCCACGTCTCTTCCACTCTGGGGATCCTTGGCGATCAATGAGAATATTCCAAAGAGGCCTTTATGGATTGCTGCCGCAGATCAAAAACAGGGGACTCTGGAATGCAATCAGGGGCGTCAAAAAGACGCATCGCCATTGTTCATCACGCTGACGAGGAAATAGACCGGCACCCTTTGGCTGCACCCCACCCCAATTTACACGCATACTGAATGAATGGATGAACGAGTCGTCCCCCCCCCCGATGGAAGTTTATAAATAGTTCTCCCCACCCGCAATGCCAGTTTCGTGAGCAATGGCAACGTCGGACCATTCCTAAAATCTGTTCAGGCTACCCAAAGCATTAGTCTGTTCATTGTCTGTATACCAAGCTGCAGACAGGGTTAAGAAAATAGCAACTTTCCTAAAACACCGGAAGCTGTGCTCACGCGGAACATTGGACCCCTCAGTAGTCAGACATCGTTTAGCCTAGCGGTTAAGAGTCTGGTTCGATGAACTGTAAACACGCAATATTGGACTAAATAACCCTACGCTAACCCTACAGAGTAGGACTTCTGAGCGGCCAATGAGTTTGTGGAGCAGACGGTCCTTTCCTGCCCTTCTCCTACGGAAACTCCACCCTTCCATCCACGAGGCTGCCGGAAAATCCTGCTTTTTTTGTTTGTTTGTTTGTTTCCCTGAATCTCGCTTCTGCGATGTATTCATTTGATAGGAAGCCGAACTGCGCGGCGTTTATTTTTCCCCTCCTGGGTAGACCTGCACGGTTCGGCTACGCTGTTTTTACAGGTAGCAATTCAGGGTTGTTGTTGTTGTTGTTGTTGTTCCTTCCTCCTTCCTTCTCTTCCTCCTCCTCTTCCTCCTCCTTCTTCTTCCTTCTCCTCCTTCTCCTCCTTCCTTCTTCTTCCTTCTTCCTTCTTCCTTCTCCTCCTTCTTCCTTCTTCCTTCTTCCTTCTTCCTTCTCCTTCTTCCTTCTTTCTCCTTCCTCCTTCCTCCTCCTCCTCCTCCTCCTCCTTCTTCTTCTTCTTCTTCTTCTTCTTCTTCTTCCTCCTCCTCCTCCTTCTTCCTCCTTCTTCCTCCTCCTCCTCCTTCTTCTTCCTTCTCCTTCTCCTCCTTCCTTCTTCCTTCTTCCTTCTCCTCCTTCTTCCTTCTTCTTCTTCTTCCTTCTCCTTCTTCCTCCTTCCTCCTCCTCCTTCTTCTTCTTCTTCTTCTTCTTCTTCTTCTTCTTCTTCTTCTTCTTCTTCTTCTTCTTCTTCTTCTTCTTCTTCTTCTTCTTCCTTCTCCTTCTCCTTCTCCTTCCTTCCTTCTTCCTCTTTCCTCCTTCCTCCTTCCTCCTTCCTCCTTCCTCCTCCTTCCTTCTTCCTCCTCCTCCTCCGCTGAATTGCCCGGGTGAGCCCTGTGGGGCCTGTCAAAATCGCCCTTGTCGAAGCAAGGTGAACTGAGGTTATTCTTCTTCCCGAGTTGTCCTTCTGCATTTAGCTCGACCTCCAAAATCGCAGCGCGAACCCCCTCGCGAGCGGCATCACGAAGCCCTGGTTTTTGCCACGGAGTAAGGGGCGGGGGCGGGGGGGGGGAGAGAGAGAAATAGCGGAGCAAGGAAGAAGAGTTGTCCGTGGCAAGGAGGGCACCTGACTGTAAGTCGTAGTAGACTCTCATCCGGAGCTTTTTCATCCGTTGCTTCTCCGCATTGCCTCCTATTTCCGTGAGCCCGGAGTGGAGGCATCAGGTTAACCACCGGGCCCTCCGCTTGTGGACCTTTCCCTGCCCCGCATTACAGCTTTCCAGCTAATCTGGACTGCGATTCCCACCCGAGGACCCCATCGCATGCACGGCCTGATGGGATTTGTAATCCAGCCCATCTGCTGGGGGGGGGCAGCCGTATTTGGGACGGCACAGTTCGGTTGGGCAAGCATTGCATAAGGGAAGGGTCGCCTTCCCCGAGGATCACCCCTGTTCCAACCCAGCGGCCCGGGAGCGTGCAATCGCAGTCGGCTGCAGAGAGGGAGGAGCCCGAAGTTGCAAAGAAACTCCTGGAGGCGAAGCGCCGAGGAGCCGGAGCGACGACCAGACGTCAGGGATCCTCGCGAAAATGTACTGCTTCGCCAGTTTGGTGCTTGGCAACAAAACGCCCCTGAATTTTCTCCAACTTTGTGAAAACAGCGCTAAAGTTCGAGCCGGCCACGTTCTATGAACGGCACTTGGTTCGGTCCGTTCTCTGCCAGGACTGCCCTTCTCCCCGAGAGTCTTCCTCCCCCGCCCCAAAGACTTCGGGTTCTGCTATCTGCAGGCCCCCACCACCACCACCTCTGCCTTCGTTTTAATTTGAAACGAAGCGGAGTTTTTGTTTTTTTAAATTCTCATCAACGTCAGGTTTATACGCGTTTTTTTTCCCCAGAAAGACCACAGGGTTAGTAGCGGTGCTATTTATTTTATTCATTCTCAAAGAAACTTTAAGGTAACCTGCTATCACTGCGACACATCTGCAAGACTTACTCAGCAGTCCCGTTGAGTTCAGTGGAGCTTATTCCCCTTCCCCCCCCCCCCCAAATGTGTAGGCTCTACAAGTTTGGTTCCACAAGTCAGAGAACCTAAAGGGCAAACGACTGGTGAAAACGAGGCGAAATAATGACATTTTTTTAGACTGCCTTCTATGTAACCGCATCTGAAAAGGGTCTACATATTCATCTACTTGGAGAAGGCTACCATGTAGGACACTACACTCCTCGACTCAAACCACTTACCTAGGAACAAGCTCCAATGGATGGTGGAAATAGCAAACAGAAGCGGAAGACAGGGATAAGATTACTGTATACTATAATAATTTTTAAAAATCAGTTTACAGACTTAGAACAAGAATGTTACAAACACCATATAAATATATTGTTTGCTGTGTGATTCAAGCCTGCACATATGACAGTGAGGAACGCCTGTTTTCTGGATCTGTATTTTCCTTCATAAACACAATATTTTCCTCCAGTAGGGAAAGAAAAAAAAAACACACAAACAAAACGACCATCTATTCTAACCAATTGGAGAGATCCTTGAAACTAGCCAAGGGCTCCTCATTAGCCACCTGTATTATCCCAGTAAGTCCTTCATTCCTAATGAACTTATTTAAAATTTTGTTTATTTAATTATTCACTTTTTATGCTGCCTATCTCCCCTACAAGATGGGTTGGCTTAAAAGTCCATCAAAAGTCCAGGTCTTTCCCTTCAGCATTTCTCACCTGCCTCACCACATAGATTTGTTTTTACGTGGAGAAAATATTTCTGTGTTCAGACACAAAGTGATCATGATCACAGAAACTATGGGCTTACCCATAGTTAATTCAAGCACAGTGTATTCTTTAGCCCAAAGTTTGGGAGTCCTTACGGGGGCGCAGTAGCCATGACTTAATCACAAATATTTGTGATTCACTGTATTCTGAGGTCCAATTTAATCTGGTTCCCACCAACTGAATGAGAGTCAGAGGACTGAAATGTTAAAACAGAAGTTTCAAGAAAACAAGACAACAGTTGCTATGTATATATCCCATGTTGTCTCAGAATCATCAACAGTTAACAAATATACTGATGTGTCCAGCCGTTGAGATTTGCAAGCCATAGTTTATGGCTTAGCTTGTTAAGTGACTTGTTTATTCAGTGAATCCTTGTTAAGGAAACTGAGGCTTACATTGGGTGAACACAGCCCGGGAAGGGGTTATACTGCACCAAGATAACATTCTGAAGGAGGGTGGTGAGGATAAAATCCCCAGCAGTAAACTGGAATACAGGAAACTGGAACAGGAAACTGGAATACTGGAAACCGATTTTACTAAATTCCATTTGTAAACATAACTTAGGCAGCAAATAATTCAACAGAGTTTCAGTTCAGATTGTTTAATACAGCTTTCTCCAAACTGGAGCCTTGCAGAGGTGTTAATTCCCAGCATTTCTCCTTTGCATGTACTAACTAATCAGGGGTCTCTTCAATATGATGGAAAGTACCTTTTTTCAAAATTTTAACTCAGGATTTCCTTTGAACCCTGACTGATGGCCAGTGAACCCTTAGTACAGTGTTTTTCAACCTTGACAATTTTAAGGCATGTGGACTTCAACTCCCAGAATTCCACAGCCAGCATTGCTGGCTGTGGAATTCTGGGAGTTGAAGTCCACATGCCTTAAAATTGTCCCAGGTTGAGAAACACTGCCTTAGTAGAAAGAGACTTCTAGAGTCAGACTATAGGAACAGCTGTTGCCTTTAAGCTCCAGCCTGATAAATTAGAACACTGTGCGTAGAAACACAGGACATCACTCTGAGGAACATCGCCCAACCCAGGAGGCAAATGTTTTTCCGAAACCCCCAGGACAGTTCCCCATTGAATTCATTGCCACTAGTAACCTTCCTCTTGACACAGCTACTCTATTTCCTACTTTCTCTGCTAGGAGATGAAGTTCACATAACTGGGACTTTCACTCAACTCTGCCTTTGCCACCCCTCTAATATGGACAAGAAGCAAAGGTCAGATGATCCTGTGAAGAAGAGAGAGACTCCAGAATAGGGTAGGCCTTCTAGAGACCTTGAGTACTACCACTTTTGAGCTCCCTACACATCCAAAAAGTGAGGAATTTAAAAAAAAAAATAGCTGATTTTAAGGCCACAGAGTTCATACCTTCAATCAGTATTGGAGCTGAAGCAACCCCAGGATCATGCAAAAATCTCCTGAGAACAATTCCAATTGCAGTTCAGAATGTGGAGATACAGTAATACAGGTCTCGCCACTTTCACTTGAAGATATTTTAGCAGAGGTGAACTCTCATTGCTTTAACAACTTGCCTACAAAGCAGCAGTTTTCTTTCAAACCCAGTTCAACTTCTAGTCTAGCGAGTTGAAAGAGCATCCATGCAACAGTGGGGGTGGGGGGGGGAAATGTCACTGACTTTTTAAAATTTCTTTTCAGCAATTGTTCCTAGGGTTTCTCAGCAAAATCCACTCAAGTACTAAGTAAGGCTGATTCTGCTTACAGTTGCTTCAGAGCTCAAACAGGATGGGAGTCACCACAGGCCCTGTGCTCTGGATTATTGTGATCCAGAATCCCTTGCAAAGGAGGATTCAAAAAGAATGCACAGAGAACCAGATAGAGAGAGGAGGCCACCATTCCCCTAGTGGCAGCTGATTTAACCAAGATCAAAAATTAACTTCACAGAGGAACAAAGTCTCTCTCTTTTTTTTTTCTTTTGGATTTCTTTGAACACAAAAGGTTTTCATCTTCCAAGATGGCTTGTAAACGTCAACAGTCATTTTTTATAATAAAGGGTTGCTTCTCTCCCTGGTTAGCTTCCAAGCATTGTTTCTTAGTCTTGCCTCTTGGTGCTTTGGAAAATAGGGTTCCTTTAAAATAAAGGGATTCTTTGGCTAGTCTCTAATCAGCTCTTCCTACTTTTCAATGAGATCTGGAAGAAGGAGGAGGAGGAGGAGGAGGAGGAGGAGGAGGAGGAGGAGGAGGAGGAGGAGAAGAAGAAGAAGAAGAAGAAGAAGAAGAAGAAGAAGAAGAAGAAGAAGAAGAAGAAGAAGAATAGGAGGAGGAGAAAGAGGAGGAAGAGGAGAAGAAGAGGAAGAGGAAGAAGAAGAAGAAGAAGAAGAAGAAGAAGAAGAAGAAGAAGAAGAAGAAGAAGAAGAAGAAGAAGAAGAAGAAGAAGAAGAAGAAGAAGAAGAAGAAGAAGAAGAAGAAGAAGGAAAAGGAGGAGGAGGAGGAGGAGGAGGAGGAGGTGGAGGCATGAAAAAGCTGGTATTGAGTACTTCCACCCTTGGCTCAGGAGTTCAAGTCTTTTGGTTGGCTTGGAATAAAGGTGTTGCGATTCTAATTCTGACACTGTATACACACACACACACACACACACACACATCTTTTTTCCTTTTTGCAACTCTCCTTGGGTAAGAAGGATGAGGTTTTCGGAGATGGCTGGTTTATGTGTTTTGGATTGCTGGTTTATGTGTCTGGGTAAGAATATCTCAAGAGAAACTGAAGGGTGTAGATAAAAATTCTTCCCCATTAAAATGGGACAGATATCTTTAAAAGAATAATATCTCTAATTTCTACAGTGTTTCCTAAAATAGAAATGGGGTACTTTTGGGTAAGAAACCAATATACACTCTCCAAGGAAGAAAAAAAGGAAGTTGCCCTTCCAGCCATTTATTTCTGCCTACCTCCTTAGGAACCAAACAGAATTTAGAAAGACCAATAACATAATGCAAAGGCCTAAATGTACATAGATCACATAGTCTGAGTTCACAACGCTGAATGACCCTTCTTTTAAGCAGGAGCCCTACGGGGCGCCCTTACTCTTAAAGTTCCCATTTGCAGATACCCCACACTTACCTTCATGGCATCTGAGAGCAGAGGTCAATTAGAAGAACAGTCTGGACTCCAAATGAGCATGCAGAGGTTTTTGGTTTTTTTTTTTTTTTTTTCTGCCAATGGATTCCAGGAAAATAACCAAACTGCAGCTGCAAAGCACTTTACAAGCCAACCCAGTTCTGTTGGGGCTGCACTCCTATGGTGAAGACAATGAGAGTTATAGCCCAAACCTAACCTATCTGGTGAGAACCAGTTAGTTGAGGGACTCCGACCTGTGGTTTCACTCCACCAATATCTACCTTGGCTTTTTGTTCAGCAAAACTGGCAGCAGCACATGAGACCCAATATGGTTCCTAAGGAAGGGTGCTCGGTTGGTGAAATTTGGAGATTTTTGTCTCTAGGGCTTGAGTGAGGATCAGTGTAATCCACAGGGCACACTTTGCCACAACACACACCCACACATACACGCACAAACTCACCCGGTAGAACAATTATCCAATGAGAGAAAAGATAAGGTGACCAGACCTGTTTGTATGTGTGTGCACACACATACACACACACAAACACATGCACAAATACACACACACACACACCCCAATTCAAGCCCCCCCCCATTTGTCAGTCCATCTTCACACAACAGGATATGTTTAGCTCACACTGCCAACAACTCAAGACATAATTCTTTATGCTTGGATCTGATAGCACCAAAAGGGGAGGGGGGGCAGGAAGAAAATCATTGGAGGTGTTGGGGGTGGGGATACAAATCCCCACTCGCTTTTTCTCCAGACTGTTGGACTTCCCATGAACCTTTGCCACAGGAGAGTCCTGGCAAGGCACCCTTCTTTTGGTGGCCCCCCTCCCACTGGCAGACAGGCAGCAGTGGGTCTGGCTTGGGGGGGGGGGTGTTGCAGCTGATCAGTGCTTGAGAAGCATCCTCCAAGGCTGCCTAGCCTTTTTTTGGCAGCCAGTTTTGTAATTGAGTGCCTCGTGTTTTCAGCAGCTGCACTCCTCCATCTGCTTTCCTTGGAGAATTAACCGGGCAGTGCAGGGCTGGGAGCCCAGCAGCAACCCCGTCTCTGATTCCGCACAACCACAGGCTGTGCTGAAAACAGTCAAGCCTGTTGGGCTAAGCTAAGAGAAGAAAAGGCTCCCTCCAGGCCAGCGAGGCCCAGGGCACTTTCGCTTTTGAGGCGTGGAAGTGTGTGCAATGGTCTGCTTCCCAGGTTCCTATGTCTTCAGCCCCTGGGATTTCCTCCCCGCCCTCTCTAACTAAGCCCAGTTCTGCTGCTTAACTTTCTTTAGAGCAGGGAAGGTAGGCTGGAGCCTGCAACCTGTTGTGACATCCAAAAGTCACCAGGTCCAAGGGGTGTGTGTGTGTGTGTGTTTCTATCTGAAAGTCAAACTGGCACCTCAATAGAATTAGCCTACCCAAGGCAGAAGGGAGCGGCGCCCCCCCCCCCCTCCAAAGAAAAGCAGTGAGGTTGAGAACAGCTTACATGGGAAAAGCGGAGAAAAACAGGCTTGCAGTTGCGGGGTGGGGCAGATCAGACCGCCGAGATTCTCCAGGCCTCGGCGGGGTGCTTGTGGAGGCCAAAGCAAAATGATCGCGGAGTTCCGCAGGTCATATCCACAAGGAAGTAGACCAGGCTGGCTGGTCGATGCCAGATCTCCTCCGGCGTCCTTAATGGAAACTAAATCCAATCCAAAACTACCAACCCCGCTGGCTTATGGACTGCCTGGCGCCCTTTTAAAGATCTGGCGCGTTTTGCGCCTTACCTTCCTTTAGGATAAAGGCGGCTGTTCCTCACGAAGGCCTTTCTCTCCCCCCCCCCCTCCCTCCCTCCCTCCTGCCCCAACCTTGGCTCTTTTGCAGCCCAAACGGCTCTTTAATATGAAGTGCAGGGAATGAGCCCAGAAACCTCGACCAAACCTGCTGCTTAATCCAATGAAGGCAATTTCCGAGCGTAATTGCGAACATGTTTTAATGCATATGCATGAAAAGGGCTCTCTTCTTCTTTCTTTCTTTCTTTTTTTTTTCCTTTTCCGAGGGACCGACTTTACATGCTTATGTAATTGATTGAGGCGCTGACCCGCTATTCAAAATGTTATTTGAGAACCATCAGAATGCGTAAACTTGCAAATTGCCCAGCTTGTATCTGAATTAATACCTCATTCATCATCATTATGGGTTGATAAGTTAATTTAACCATTTCATTCTGCCTTAATGAGCTATAGTTAAATTAATGCCACATAATATATGAAAGTAACATTTAAATAGAAGCGCTGGGCCGAGACAAACAGAGGCTGCCGCTATTTGGGCTTGAAATAACGTGACATAAATCTTTTCTTCATTACAGGAGCCAGTCTGTTCTACCAGCAGTTATGAAGTCTTTATTCATTCGCTTGCTTTTCTACAACTCTTTCCCCCCCCCCACCACCACCACCATCCGGAGCCTCCCCCCAGCCGGGTTGCTTTGCCAAATAGCCGTAGGTAAATTATAAGCGCTTGTAAATAATGCCCGAGGATGATTTTATTAAAATAAAATGGACGGGGTGGGTGGGTGGGCGGAGGGGAGGAATCGTAGCAAAGAGGACAGACGGGGGAGGGAAAGGGGGATTGTTACTTCCAGAATGACAAAAGGAAGCCCCCTCATCCTAAAGAGGCACACCTTCTTTCTTCTGAATTTTCCCCTAAGCTCATCGGAGGGGAAGCCAGCAACCAAGGCACCTGCTGGCAAGGTGAGGGTGGACCTATCGTTCTCCTCGCCCCATGGAAACATGAATGCTCAGGTCCACTTTGCCCCTGTCCAAGCAGAGACTCATTCCAACCCACAATTTATCCCCACAATTTGTTTTCAGGTTGATGGCCCCCTGCCTTTGGAGGGCAGAAGGGAGCCCATCGAATAATAGGCTCAAGCATCTCCCCTCCCCAAATAGGAAAATGGAAGGGAGACACTTCACATTTAAAAAAAAATGGCAAGGGGACAAAAGAAAATTCTGTCTCTCTGAGGTTCTGGGCTCCGTAATAAAGTCTTGGGTTCTACGCTGTAAGGATTCTTCTTAGGAACTGTAGAGATAGGGGCCAGGTAGAGGTCGTGAGCAGGAAACTGCCCTTCCAACGCCTGCGTGCCTCTTCTCTCTACATGATCTCATCCGTTCACATCACCATGGCAATGTGGGAAACTACCCCAGGCTGGTACATGATATCACCTGGTTCTCATGATATCAGCCAGGTTACATCAACAGGATGTGGTAGAAACTGCTTCCTGGCTGGGGCCTCCTGACTGGAATATTCTTAAGGATTGGCAAGGGGTTTCACCAATAGAACCGTTGTTGCTATGCGGATGCCATCTTACTTTATGCTATTTGAATACCTGTATATAAGGCAATAAACCCTGAGAAAGGAGTTAGCCATGTTTGCACCCTGCAATGACTGAGCACTGATTCCTACAAGGAACGTCCTACAATCCACACCTAACTTGGAGTAAGACTGGATCCATCCAATCTAAGGGGTGAAATGAACACTGTGATGGTCATCTTTTCCAGAGATGGAGAATCTGTGGCTTGCCAGATGTTGGACCAAATCTCCTGTTTTCAAGCAATTGGCAGGAACAACTTGAAGTCCCCCCCCCCCGTTTGCATTGATTATTTCTATGGAGCAAGTCCCATTGACCTCGATGAGAGAAGCTATTGACTAGATGTGAAGGGGTGAGGTCCTATAGCTTTCAATGGGTTCTTTGGAAAACTGAACCTGTTTCCACAACAGAAGGACCCCACCAAGGAGAAGTGTTAAGAAATTAAAACTAGGACCTTGTTATGGTGGCCTCACACCTCAGGAATACCCTCTCCCTAGAAAAAAAATATATTGTTGTTTTTTTAGGAGAGGTTTCAAAATTATTTTTATTTTAATATGTTTTTGTCAGTGTTTATTAATTTTAATGTTGAAATTTCATGCTGTTACTTTAATAATCTGGATGTGGTTCCTTTTCTTATGGAGTAATTATTATATCTTATGATTGCACATACAAGCCACTTTGTGCTGCAACAAATTCTGAAGACAAAATAGATGCATAGAAAATAATCATATTTGAGTCAAATCTGTTTTACTTCTAATGTAGTTTCTATGTAGACTTGCAAGTTAAGGTACCTTAGACTTCAGTCCTAGACTTAGTCTAGACTTCCACCCTTAACTGAAAATAAATTGGTGAAAAAAAATATATTTTAGGTTTTGACTACACTGTCAATAACTTTCAAGTGACTGTTCTTAATCCAGACAAGACTTTCCCTCATAGCCCCTTATCTCCCTTCAGAAAAACCTCCTCGCATTTTTAAATCTTTCTGATACCACCCTTTAATGGTCGGTATGGGTACTTTTGGTCTAAACATCATAGTGAAATGGATGCTTTTGAAACATATACTTAGAATGGACCTTTTCATGTTCGCTAGTCAACATCCAGTTGAGGATGGATGATCTAGATTTCTGATCCAGATAAACACAGAGATGCTATTTTGAAGACGTGTGAAATGCGTCCTCACACAGGGATACAAAAGACCCTGATGGAGACAATTCAGCATCTCGCCCAATTAAAAAAAAAAAGGTGGCTTAATCACAGAAGACAGTTCAAACAAACAAGAAAAGGTTCTGCCATTCTTGTCTTTTAGCTCTTTTGCCCTCCCTTTTCCTCCTTCAAGGGCAGTAGGCCTCTA